>NW_027110110.1:152890-244336 GCF_000696795.3 Halyomorpha halys | reverse complement strand
AATATAAAGCACGAAACATGGGCGTTGATGACCTCAGGGTTTTACGCCCTTAAGCCCCAGACAACAACAACAACTAGATAAGAAAGACCGTATCAAATGGAGGGTTTATGGTCATTCCTAATTTTGGCGAGAGTTAAGTTCAATATAAATAAATTTTACAAAGAAGCTCAACTCACAATTTTATCAAAAAGAAAGATTCAGTATTTTGGTTATTTATTGTTATATTTTTTATTATTACAGAATTATTGTTGTTGTTTTTTTATTTGAGTTTGTAGAAAATTAGGATAAGGAAGTTGCTCGCAATTTGGAAAAACCTATAAATTAACTATGACGTAATTTATTTTATTTAACCCTTAGAAAAATCGTTTTTATTATATTTTTTCACAGCAATATCGGGTACATACCCTTGAGATCACAAATGACGAGCACATAAATTAATTTGATAAGGTATTTTAATGAAATTATCGACGGTTTTATGTAATGAATGATGGCTATTTAAAAATAATTTTTTTTATCCAGAGATTTTAAACCAAGTTTTATTCAAACACTCTTGGTGACTACTGGCATGAAATTTATACTTTAGGTATAGCATGCGGTATGTAAACTTCACGCATGCCTTTGTCATATGATTAAGCCTTGTCAACTTTTCTAATTTAAATATGGAAATGTTTCCAGAGCCGTTGGGTCTAAATTGCTTTTTACGAAACGTGAAAACTAAATTATTCATCAGGCTAATTCAGCAAGTTCGGGTCAGTAACGTGAATGAATTCATTCCCTTCCTAAAAATTTGTTGATCATTAATTACAAAATTTTTCTTTATGTATGTATTTTTTATACAGAAACTTCTATTAGTAAACTAGTATCGTTCATATATCTAAGTAGGCAACAGGTATCTATCATTTGTGTGATGGGCTGGTATGAAATCTCATTGCATTTTTAAAAGTATAATAACGGCATATTATAGACTAGTAAAAAAATGTTTCTAAATTAATAAATAATAATTCATTTATAAAATAAGTTCCTAGGATATTTAATATTAGGTATAATAAATTACATTAAACCTAAATCTAACAGCGGATTTGGTTGACGTTCTTCATACAAAAACTAAACATATAAATTTATCATCTACTTTCTGATACAATGTGCCTTTTAAATTAAACGAAATATATTTTTTTTAAAAAAAAAGGTGATTAAATTCTTTATGTTCGATATACAAGCATATCAACATCTATGCTAATAAGGTTCGTTAATATACACATATCAAGGGCCGGAATTCAACAAAGTAAGAAAGAAGCAACAAACTCGGTCAATACTTGCAAGGAATAATACTTAGCATTTATACTTTATTTTATTCAAAATATTTGGATAGTGATTCTAAAAGTTTTTAACATTTTTCAAATGTAAATTTTTACCGTGAGTGTCATTTTATACAATTAATTCGTTTTGAAAGTTCCTTACCTGTATTTAGATCTACATTTCATATTTTAGTTACTATATTAAAAAGAAATTGCTCATTATCAGCTAATATTTATATGGAGAATGTAATGGTGTTACTAAATAAATTAAAATTTAGACCAAAGATGGTTAGTAAGCCCACGAGAAAATTGACTGACTCTTTTTAAGCAGTAACTTTTGAAAAAAATTCAAAGATCTCTTGACCATATAATTTTCGAACATTTTTGTATTTTAATTAAATACAGAGTTGAATATGGTCCATTTCCCGGCAATGTAACGAATTGAAAACGAGGTAGGAGGAAACAGATAAATATTTAGATAGGGAAATAGAGGAAACCTGTAACAGGGAAAGTTGGGGTTCCCAAAGGACCAAAGTCTCTAGTGTAAGTTCTGCTCCCCTCGGCCGTATCCCTCCCAACCAATCTCACAGGATTACCATCTATATTTCTGTTTCGGTTTAGTCTAAAAAGTGTTGAACTGTTCAAATAACAATTTTGAGGGTGATTTTAGTAGGATTTTGATTATAGCGAGCGGCTAAATAATCCGGCAGTAACCTATTTAAATAAAAATTGTTTGTTACTTATCGAAGACCTTAGGAAGTTTAATTCAAAATGTTCGGTGTCGTAATGGAAGATTCTTAGCGATTGAAATCCTGGATTTATCCAATATAAAAAAAGTTATGATCAAAATTACACACGATTACAATATGGTAGCAACTTAAATTAATTAAACGAAGAAAACAGAATGACCAAAATCACAAGAGTATTAGCAAAAACATAACGATTACCAAATTCTATCCACCACTATGTCGACGACCTACAAATATACATATCTTTTCATCCTTCTGACATGATCGAAGCATACTCTATGCTGTATAAAGACATTAACAGCATACACCGCTGAATCCAGCAAAAATCAAGGTCAGTCTCGTCGGTTCAGTATCTACCCTTAATTTCCTCCCTTAATATCCATTATTACACAAAACGTCATAAAAAATCTAGGAGTCACCTTTGTTCAGCACTTAACAAGGAATAGCAACATTTCCAAAATAACTCAAAAAACCATATCAATTAGTGTTAAGCATAAGGATGCTTAACAGATGGATTTGGATATGAAGTTCCAAAATGAGGTAGCTCGAACAGCAAAAGATTTTTCAAAGGAGACAGTTCCATGGGAAGGGGTATAAAAATAGGTAGATTGGAATCTTGTGAATGGATAAACGGTGAACAGGTCAATGATATCGAAAAATATTTCATTTTGAGGGATTTGAATATAAATGTTCATTTTATGTACAGCTCCTAAGATCCCGTGATTTCCTTGAAGTACCCATCGCATTCTAGTATCCTCCCTTATTCTCCTACATCTCGACTACGGATGTCTAGTGCATCCATTGAACAAAATATGTGACTAAAAAGACTAATGAACTGCTTTATAAGATTCATGTGTTCTCATATCTCTCACTACTATACCGAGCAAAGGATCTATCCCAGTATCCGGAGACAATACCTTTTTGGCACATTTATATTCAAATCCCTCATAATGAAAAACTTTCATATCATTGACCTGTCCACCGTTTATCCATTCACAAGATTCCAATCTACCGATTTTTATACCCCTTCACATAGAACTGTCTCCTTTGAAAAATCATTTGCTGTTCGAGCTACCTCATTTTGGAACTTATTATCCAAATCCATCTGTTAACATCCTTATGCTTAACACTAATTATATATCCATCTCCTAGATTATCTATTTGTAAATGATAAACATTAATATGAGCTTGGATAAATAAGTATCTATTGTTCATATTTTATTTATATAAATATTATAATAGTTTTATTTAATATTATTCAAAATAAGTTAATACAAAAGATTTTAATATTGTTCCAAATTGTTATTCTTAGGGAACTGAGTGTCCCTGAATAAAGATCTATTTCCATTTTATTTCATTTTCGACATGAAATTAATAATGTGTACATAGATGTTTAATTTTATATAAATTCATACCACACTTTCAACTTTCAGGCATTAATCTTCACTAATACATTCTTTCCAAAAAAAAATTAATATCAACTCTAATATTTCAATTTTTTTGTACAAAATAACGCCGTTTCGGAGTCATCCTTTACTTCATTATATGTTTGAATATCTTGTATAGTCTCTTCCGTGTGTTCAAAGAATTCCGATAAAAAGAAAGTTCATGTAAGTTCATACCTATACTACTGAGCTTGGGCTTAGAGCCCCTCGTTTGGCGCTGAGGAGGGCCATATTAGCGTATAGTGTGGCCCAATATGCATAGGAAAATATTTTCTTCCAATATTAACCTCCGTATTTGACTAACAGACGTTTGACGATCATTTTGAATTTTGAAATACTGGACGTAAGTATGACTTTCGTGCAGCTCCTTCAAAGAATGAAAACGACCCAACCCGCACTTCACGTATTCTTGTATACCCGATTACAGTGCTGTACACCCAACAGTTGATTTTTATATTTAGACTGTTAATAAAAAATTTGCTATATTTCTTTTTGCCATATTGTCTTTTCTTTCCTGATGAAAACTAAATTGGCCAGCATTGAATGCTGAGTTGTAGGCCGTTATTAATGGAGGCTTATGGCTTTATTGTTGTAATCTTTCAATTTTATCCTCTTTCAGTTAGTTAAATTTTCTTTTACCGAGTTTTTCTCTTTTTTAATAAAAATGAAAGTTTAAAAAAAATATCTATCTAAAGTTATATTCCTTCACAATTTGATTGTTATCTCGCATTCCTCGAAAGGAAGACTAAACGAAGGGAATTTAATTAAAAGGGATTCTCTTTTGTCCTTTTGAATTCTGTTGCGGTGGGGGAGTGAACGGGGAGGGAGAGAGAGATGGGAATAAAGGCGAGAGGTTGGAAAAGGGAAAAAAATGTTTAGTAGGGTTATGAAAAGATAAAAGATTACGAAGGAAGAAAAGTGTATAAAAGTGCCTTTGGGGTCTAACTTTTTATTTGGCCCCAGTTGCTAACTTTTAATAGATGGCCTTAACTTCTCGTCTCCCTAAATCAGCTCGTGGATGAGGGTAGACATTCCTTCTCAGTATCCCCTCGTTTAGGCTGATCTATGGTCGACTTCGTCCGGATAAAATAAAAAAACCTCTATTTCATTTAATTTTAATCATTATTTTAAATGTCAAGGGTGGTAACTAATTTCCTTCCGACTCCCCCCCCCTTTTAAAACTGTTCATATCAATTAAAATTTCTTTTGGTGCTAATTTTGCTTTTAATTAAAACAAATATGCTATTTCTTACGTCGCCTATTTAAATTTTACTTCAACTACTTAGAATATGTTATGTATGGTAATCGATATTTTTTATGTTTTTGAGGTCTTCAAAACCCAAAATAGTCAACCGCAAAAACCTCCTTCAGACATTGTTTATCACTCTCATGCTCCTGTGTTTGGCAGGTACTACTTGTTCCCCAAAACTGTCGAAATGTTTTCGATAACTTTTGTTTAGTTGTGTGTAGTGAAAATATCATCGTTATCAAATCTATTCAGAAATCATTAATTAAATAACAACCTATCAGGACCATTTATTGAACTAGCCTAATCAGGTTGGGCCATTCAAGTCATTAATATTGGTGTCGTTTTTTTAATTTATCTATATAACGTAACATCTAATCCATACAGGGTTACATAGCAATCCATCGAGATGCCTCTACAAACAATGAATGCTAGTATAGTTGGCAATAGAACATGAGGAATGCCAAAAACCAGATGGATATACTGAATCGACAAAGATAGGCAAGCGTGGAGAAGGCTGGTTCGGGCAGCCAAAGATGTACAAGGCCTATAGAACAAACCGAAAGAAAAACAAAATCTAAAAGTGAAATATATAGCATCTAATGGTAAACTAACCTCGTCTACTAATTGCTAAACTTTTACAAAAATATTTGATCAATTAAAAATTAAGGAAAATATATCATTTACTTACATTGTCACTGCACTTACTGTCGTGGCAGAACTGTCGCACTAGATCCGTCACCTACTATCACTTTAAGACCCATTTCAACTGCGCACTTTGCAGTAAATATCCCAGAAAATGCCGCTATTATATGATTTACTGCCAACACATCATGGCGCGATAGTTTTCAGTATTTGTCGAGACAGTGTACGATAGGCCAGTTTTTAATTTTTTTATTTTTTAACAACTCAAACTATTTTTATTTTATTCTAGTGAAAATAAAAACTGTTATTTTAAAAAATATATGATATAGAAAGTTACACAATTATACATTTCAAGGTTTGACACATGGAAATTGAATGATAATTTTATGGAAAAAAGTTAAATATAAAAATTTAAATTTAATTAATAACATGAATTTGTAATTTAAATCTTTTAGAAATAAAAATTAATAGTTATTTATTTACATCAAAGTTTTTTTTTGTTTATACCTTTAGATAAAATGTATAAAATCTTAACTGTCATTTTTTTTTTTTCAACATGGAAGAATATTAGTAATTTCAGATAACTAACACTGAGGCAGATCGAAACATACGTTCCAATACAAAACTAAACATTCCTCCCCCCAGGCTTTGTAAGCTTTATCGAAGTCCATATCGGCAAAGCGCATTAATAACAACCTCCCATTGGATATCATAACTTTCAGGAGTTAATCTTTTATCTGATCCTATTCCTACGGCTCTGTATTGCGTTTCCATTTTAATACAAATATTTTCCTTTTAGTGCCTGAAATGTTATAATAGTACAAACTGTAATTATGTAGATCTACCAGCAAACGTTATAGATAATTTAAAACGTGTAATATGCTTGCCAATGTTTTATATGGCATAGAAAAAATTCTTTGTTTCTAGTCTTATCTTTAGCTCTAGAGCGGAGTGGTGCCCATGTTTACCGTTTCATATCAACTTTATTAACTTCACATTAAACTTCAGAACTTTACAGAGGCCTATTTAAATCGTGTATATTTCTAGTCATATTTACCTTGAAGGAAGAAGTAGTAGTAGTAGTAGAAGAAGCCAGGAAAAGTGAAGATAAAAAGGCGGTCTTTATTAGCCTTTGAATCCAATCACAGGCCGCCTCCTGTTTCTGTTTGAGATTACAATGGGGGATGTTCTTATTAACCTCAACATAATTCTGACCTCTGAGGGCGTGGTCAACTCCCTCCTTTTTGGATTCACTTTCTCTGTAGGATAGGAAAAATTGGTTCCCCGTTTCCCTGAAATGTGCTCGTATATATTATTTATACTTTTCAGTTTTCCTACTTTATTGTCGCTCTTACTTGTCACTAAGCCCTGATGAAATTCTTCAACTTTGGCCGAAACGTTGGCACACCTAACTATTCTCTAGGTGACTCTTTGTAGATTCCTTTCTTTTCTGGCTCAGTACCCTAAAACCCCCTTCCAGCGGCTTTCTCCTTCAATTTTCTATTCACGGCTTCTTATTTATTTTTTGGAAAGCCCAACTTCCCGTAACTTCTACTCGAATTTTCTACTGCAACTCGGTCCCTCAGTTATGGTTTTATAGGTCAAATCTCTGACTTAGCCATGGTATTTTATTCTTATACACTGTGAGACTATCATTCGTTTAGTTCAGCTTCTTCTGATATATGATTTATGCACGTTTTAAGTATGCTACTATTAATTTTGACCTTCTCCAGTTCATTTCGATTCAGTGCAGCTGTAAGACTAGTATTATAATTATATAGTGAGAAATTTTCTATATTACAAAAAAAAAATTAAATATAAAAACTAATTCCAATATTAACGAATGTATGCATTTGTGTTACACAATATTTGTTTAGTCTCGAGAAAGAGAAAGTGCTTGAATAAGAGGCATTTGAACTAGGGAACTGATTGTGTATGGTATATGATAGGATGAATGGAGTTCCAGTGGGAAACAGCTCGGGTAAAGAAGTTTTGAAAACGGCGCCGATTCGAATCCGGCCCGGAGATCGACTTTTATTTCTTTCACAGCCCAACGAAATGAAAACTAGGCCCCTCACTATGATTAGCTTAGCAGATAAACCACCTTCCTTTCCACCGTATGAAAAAATAATGTAAAACGGATGAATCCAACAATTTTCAGAAGAGTGAATTTCGTACTTTACTTGGACTAAAAAATTGTTTTTGTATGAAAACCCACAAAATTGTTGGTATTTCTCAAATGACTTGGCCTCCTCCAGCATCGACGGTCAGTTTGGCCGATCAAATTCTACAACCTTCCAAATTTAGGTAACTAGCAAAATCATTATATGAGTAGTCATTGGAATTCCCCATCTAAGCTTTGGAAGGCCACCTTTCCCAGATCCATTATCCTCTCACTAAGAACTTTTTTAGGGATTTATAATTTTAATTCATCCTTATGACATGACTAGGCCACTTTGGTCAGCCCAGTTTAATATAACACAATAACTTAATTTTTATAAACATTTCTAAGCTCGTTATCTGCCCTTCCTCGCCATGCTAAAAGCCTATAATCTGGTTAATTCCTGATTACATTTCACAGATCATTAAAAAAAAAATATATACAATTTGTCAAATTCGCTCTTCATAAAAACACTGACGATAGTCATTTTTAAAATTATTTCAATTAATGTATATTTCATATCGATACTGAATGTATTCCCTATCTATATCGATATACTCAATATATAACAAACTATTATTCAATTTTCTCTAAGATATAGTTCCTATAAATTGATATTACCTTAAAGGACAGTTAAATTCCTCAGCCTACCTACAAAAAGATAATGGAAAATACTCGCAAAGCAATTGCTTTTATATTTGACACCTCTCTTCAACCTTTTGCAAATTAATGTTTCATTTATATTATAATAACTCCAACTCGGTTCGATGGAATGTTTTCGAGTTAATTACGTAGAAATTAATTAACTAATTGAATTCTATTGACAAGAACAAAAGAAGGAAATTAAAAAGAAGCCAAAGAGGCAGTAAATAACCATTCTCCTGAGGGAGGTGACATTTTCCTTTAAATAATAAACTTGCTGTGAAATGGCTCTCTTTAGCCTCGTCATGAATAATAACAGCCTTTGAACACAGGCCCAGTTTTTCGTCGCCTTTTTTATTCCTTTCCATTTTGACTAGCTTCGCCTTCTCCCTCGTTAAGTTCGCAATCGATTCATTTTCTAGGAAGCCTCCAGTTCGACAGAATATTCAGCTTCTCGTTAAGTTTATGGAAATTTCCTATGAAACAATGGTCTTCAGTTGTTCTTGAGGAAAATACTCAAGGAACCCCTTAGATTTTTACTGATAGGGGTTTTACTGGTGGTACTGATAGGAGCCAAAAACACGCGTTAGTCATGGTGTCGCGGGGCGCAAAAAAGAAAAAATAATAAATTTTTAAAAATTGTTCATGATTTATCTTCACACAGGTTTTCGCGATTGTTTCAAATTAAATTAAACAACCATGAACTGATTCATCGCGTATTATTAAATTTTTTGTTTACTTTTCCTAACGTTTCTAACACGTTGCTGCGTTCGTGGTCACAAGCAGTTGATTATTTCAAATCGTTTATTAATAATTAATATTAGAAAATCCCAGGCTCGATACGGTACTAAAAGCCTAATATAACACATCGCTAATCCAAAAACTTTTTTTGCACTATTTCCGAAAATATTTAAATGACGTGTTGCCGTGATATAGTCAGACGTCCGCAGTAAATTCAAAAATAAATGAATAAATTGCCGTATATTATGGGAAATTATCGTATCAATGACAGCAATGCACATAATTTTGCTAATGGGCACGAAATTCAAAACCGTTTAAAATAAAGTAACACAAGATAGACCAACCACAAAAGACCGGCGGGTCGCAGGTTAAGTATAGCTGTTTTAACAGAATCCTGAAATGAAATATTTCTTTAGCATTGTTCGATTTCCCGCATCGTTTGTACGAAATTCTTTAAAAGCCGTTAAAAGGATAGAAAATTAACAATACCCTCATAAGAAGATAGACTGGAGATAGGTGTGACACTGTTATAACCCAACGAAAATCAAATGAAAATTCCATTAATTGCAGAGCTAAGGAAAAGTGGATGGGGGTAAACATATAATGTGGTACACCCTGTCCGTGTGTGTGTAAATACATATATGCGTTTTACACGCACATTTAGACTTGTTTTAAACAAGTGCCGCTTCTAAAGAGGGGTAAATACTGTTAGTATTGTATACAGGGTTGTTAAACTTAGAAAGCCTCAAGGGCCAAAATAAAAAACTTAAACAAGGTTGCAGGCCGCATAACAATTGTATAAAGTGTCAATAAGGTCAGTGTGTAAGGTAGAGTTATTAATAAAACCAAAAGTAGTAATATTCTTCATATTGGCATATAAGAATATTTTATACATAAATAAGGAAAATATTTTCATCAGTTATCCTTCAACACAAATATTGGAAAGACAATCAAAATATATATTTAAGGTGAACACTTTGATCGACCAGCTGCATTCAACAACGAACGAATATCTACCTCTAGTTTTCTTGTAATCAACCTCATGAGATAAAATAAAGATACGTCGGAAAGTTTATTTGATATGTAATAACCCTCTCGATATTATTAAAGTCTTTGTCACTTAGCAACATCTGTGCCAATACCTGTCTCGGGAAGGTCACCTGTCAACATAGGGGCACCTTTCCCAGCGGTATAATGGATACTAGTTGTTTGAGGGTCAAAAACCCATTAGCCCAGGAATTGACAGGGAAGTCAAATATAGTCTTTACCCAATACCTGTACCAAACACGGGTAGCCCGTTGTGACTTATTTTTCTTAGACGTGGCTAATGATAGCTAATGAGGAATAAGATTCCAAAAAAAGGTGACGCCCGAAGACCAAGCTAAAAGGAGAAGGCAGACCAAGCTAACAGAAGTAAGGAGATGGAGCTAGAGAAGAGAAGGTAGACAGATCGGGGAAGAGGATGGACTTCGAAGAGAAAAAGTCTTCTAGGAAGAGCAGAGAAAAGATGGGCTGATCAGATCTGGAACGGCTAAGACGTCACTATACACCACGACATCCATCACCCAACTCAGCAGCTATTTAGAAATAATAGGTCACAATTAATGAAGTAACAATATTTTATGGCAAACCACTTATCTGGATCATGTTATAATTTCATTTTATCATTTTATTACAATCAAATGTAAATAAATACTTTACCACTCCCATATATGTATTACAAATTTCAATAGTAACAATGTTTTTATAAACATTGTTGGTAAACTGGTAAACAGAAAACCCTTAGGAAAAGAAATTCAATAATAATGGTTTTGCAGGACTCAAATAATTTTAAATTATATAAAAATATATGCTGTACATAGCATATTTCTATTTTGGTTTTTTATAAACTTCATCGACGAAAACATTGATTACATTTATAATACAATATTTCTCAAGTTGGGCGTTCAATTTCAGAACTGTAACTCACTACATTATTTTAACTAACTTATAAACCAGCATACTTCGTACGAATTTGTTCATATTAAATTATAAGATATATTTCAAAAGGGATGCGTTTCAAAGTAATTTTTTTTTTCTAATAAGCTCTACCAGGTCACTCATAACGGTATCGCAACTTGGGCAACCCCGGTCTAATGGGAAACAAACCTCCATGTTTTCGAAGCTTTTTATTTATTTAGAAGTTTTGCCCGAAGCTTTCCTACAAATACATCAAACTGTTCGGTGTCGATACTCCGGTATTTAAAAACTTTAAATGGACAAAACCACTCATTTTTCACTCCAATAAAATACATCGGTGTTCGTCGAAGTTTAGTTTTAGATCTCTGTTATCCCAAGCCCTGAATTTTTGCTTAAACGATATTTTGCGATTTTCAAGTATAACACTTTCGACTTACAAGCCGGGTGTTGTGAAATTTTTCTATGAAGTTATTAAGACATTGAATCATCTATTGGATCAACTACAGATATAATTACCAATTGAGAATAGATTTTATTATTATATTTAAGGAAGACAGATATTAAACTCGCTAGCTGTAATCGTTAAATTATACACAATCCAATGTATTTGTCCAAGAGGTTGGACATTTATTTGTACACAGTTAGTTTTTATTATTTGAAGGCACAGTTAGTAACAAGAAGCAGATAGAAAGTCTGAACGAGCCGGCTGTGAGAAACTTACTCTTTTTCCTGATCCTTTACAATTTGGAGGTGTCAATCGATAAATGGAGATAAGAGGGGATTCCATTGGAATTGGTTCTCTCGGAGTGAATGAAGTGGTTCCTTTAGGGTCCCCTTCAATATTGCTAAGTACTCGGGTCGAGTTTAAGGTGAACCTTAAAGTTAAAGGGAGGATAAAACACAAAAATCACACAAAACACTTTTCTTAATTATATATCTAGAATTTTTACATTTTAACAATAGCAGACTAAGTAATAAATAATAATACGATATTATTTATGTGGGAGTGACTACTAATTCCAAGGACCCGGGTTCTAGCCTGATTCTGACTATATCACCTCCTTGCACAACCGTTCGTCTAGAAACAGTACTTTCTTACAAAGTACTCCACCCTGGTCCTACATGGGGTGTAGTGGTACAGATTTAAATTTATTTTAATGATATATATAAAATTTGTTCTTTCGAGAATTTTTCATTTATTTATTAATTTACTAATAAGATCGTAAGTTTGTTATGTGATGTTAAATGAATCATTTCGTATGGTACGTTCGTCCCACAATTCCTTTCTCTTTCTCTAGTCGCTTTTCTGCAGCAACATTATAATTAATTTGGTACCACTTCTTAGCTCAACGTTCAACAATTTCCCATTACGCATTCTCTTAGGCATCAATTAAAAGATGTTTCATTTCAATAATAAAATCTATTATTTTTTAATTTATTTATCAATATTCACAACTAATATCATGTATTAAAAATATATACAAGTAAATTTGATGTTAGTTATACTACACTTGTGGAGAATCCGCCCATTGACAGATATCCTAGATAACATTTCTAGCGGAGATGTCGAGGCCACATTCTTTTCAGACGCCTAGAAGGAAAATCAGATAATGAATGAGAAGCCAGGTTAGAAACAAGGGGTTTTTTGTTGAAAGGATGTTTATCACGGAGGGATTTGTATCTGATTCTAGCCAAATCGGAAACATGTCGAGGTCCTTATAGATAAAAGGGAAATAAAAAAATACTATTTTATTGAGCCAACGTTTCGCCCCACGTTGCAGGGTTTCGTCAGGGCTAAAAAAGATACAAACACTATAGTAACAAAAAGTTTTTTTTTTTTTTGTGACCGCACCCGGACCATATTCCATTCATCTATACACACGGTCAATCAATAATCTTCCAGTAAATTATTTTTATATTGAGTCTTTACATTTTAAGGATCCCGGATTAAGCAATAAATAATGATATGACATTATTCAGAAAACCTGTTGTTTTGACAATTTTTTATTTTATTGTTTTGACAATTTTTTATTTTATTGTTTTGACAATTTTTTATTGGTTTAGTAGTGAGATCATAATTATGTTATATGATGTCAACCGAATTACTCCATGCTTACTAGCGTGTTGATCCCATATATTCTTTTTTGTTTCTATTGCGTCTTGTCGCATTTTCGTAGGAAATTCCTCTGTTTTCGCTCAACAATTTACTATTGCATATTAACAGCAATCTGCCATGAGATGTGATTATTTTTGTTTATATATTACTATGTTAAAAATATTTTAATAATGAGGTATTTTAAACACAAAGAATCTTTATGGCAGCAGAATAAATAAAACGGGTATATATGCGATATAAAACCTATAAGGCGTGTACTGTTTTTGAGCCTTCAATTGTTAGGTAATGTGTGGGAACTTATTCTGTCAGCAACTTATGATTATTAATTTTAATAATAAATCTTTGTAATCGAATAATAAATAAGACATTACTCCACTCCCTCAAAATTCGAGGTTTAAGACAAATATAATCCTAAAATCGAATAAAATAAAATCTCTTCGTCCGCTATCCAACAGCGGCTTCCCTCCTAGACTAATCGTCCAATTATTTTAGACTTTACGCTAAACTCACAAGTCACCCCAGAAAGAACTTCCGAACTCACCATTATTATTTAAAAAATAGCCGATTAGAGGTTTCCTAATCATTTATGGTGATAGAAGAAGGATATTTTGAACACAACATTTGAAGGGTTTTAAAATACAAAGCTAAAATAAAAAGCCCACTCTATTCCCCTAGTAAAGCAGGACTCTTCGAGATCCCAGCGCATCCCTTACTGGTAACGAGACAGTGGAGGCTGAGTGTGATTTAGATCTAGAAGCACTAAAAAAAAATAAATAAATAAATTTAAAAAAAAGCTTTATTGAAATAGATGATCCCATGTCCGAAGCCTTCTCTTGTACAATTATACACAGACATTTCATGACAAGACTATAATAATAATAATAATAATAATAATAATAGGGAATCCTGGATAAAAAAAAAAAAAATTTTGGCAGTTTTTTTTTTAGTCAGGATTCCCAGCTAGCCTCCATGATGAAGACCTGAAACTCAGGTCAAAACGTCGGCAGAAATAAATAATTGTTGTTTATTTACGTTCTTCTTACTGACATTACCCCCCGACCATCTTCTACAATTATTAATCTACGGTCAACTATCTACACCTGATTAGAGATATTCATGTATACACAGTTTACTACAAGACTACATGTATAACAAGCTACTATACTCGCACTATAGATAAATATATATGTATACACATACAGCTGTATGTGATCGATCTAGTAGCACTAAAAAAGGCTTTATTGAAATTTGTGATCCCATGTCCGAAGCTTCCCCTTGTAAGTACATGAAAACATATATAGTTTATTTCAAGACTATAATAATAGCTACTATATTCACTCGAAATAGGAATATATATTTATACACGTACATTTTATTGCAATACTATAAGAATAGCTTCTATACTGGAAGTAGAGATATATACGTATATACGTACATTTTATTACACTATAATAATAGCTACCAAATACGAACTAGATATAAAAGAGAGTTGATCCCATTGTGAAGCCACTGAAGCCACCTCTACGGGCCAGTGGATCTTATCGACCAGGGGATAGCTATGCCATACATACATTCCACCTTCCACCTTCCATCTCCCACCTTCCACCTTCTACCTTCCACCTTCACCCTACGTACTCTCTCCTTTCTTACCTTTACTACCTTCGGCACACATGCATTTTTAAAGCTTATTCGGCATTCCCGTCCTTACATGGTTGTCCTCTATTTACATTGCAAGCATCACCATATCTATGCATCTTCAACTCCATGCTCTGATCTGTTGTATACATTTGTAAAATCATTTTATACATCGTTCTTTCCATAGAACAACATCATAAGATTTTTGGTTGTAATATAATTATATTATATAATATGTCTAATTAAGAGGTTTAGTATTAAAATTTAGTACATGCACTATTGTCACTTTTTCTTTCAGACATTTAATAGAAGGTGTAAGAATACATGTAAGCTTTCACCAAATTCCAAATATTTACAGAATACAATCTTTTTGAAAGTTTTATTCTTCTTCATACATTAAATTAGGTTGTTTCGAAAATAATTTATTTTTGCTAACTAGCATAAATAAAAATATTAGGAGTTAGCATTTGGTAGTAAGTACTGTTACTAGACGAACGGTTGTGGAAGTAGGTGGTTTGGTCAGAATCATCCTTAATCGCCGTATTTTTTACCCAATTAAGGGTACCCACTTTATGTGGCTGGGTGGAACCCACAGGGCTCTAGGTAAAAGATAATAATTATCTGCCAAAGCCGTATTCGAACCCAGATCCTTAGAATTAAAAGTCCATTGCTTTAATAATGAGATGCCCATTCCCCCAAAAAATCAGGATAATACTAAACAAAATTCACTTATTTCTTCATGCTTTCGATGATAATTAGAGAGAGGTTGGATTTAAAATTTAACAAAAAATACTAATAAAATATTTTAAATAATTGAATTTCAACAATAAATTATAGCTGAAACAGCTCGCAATAAACTACGTTAGATGAAGAAAACCAGACGTACAGTAAAATACAAAAATCTTTGCTATACATTGAAAAAAAACAGCTAAATTGAAGTTAAGAAAGTTAATGCTAAGGACATTCACGTTTAGTAAAAAATAAACAGTAGTAATAAAAATGATTACATTATTTATATTAAAAGGGGAGAGATGGGAAAATTGTGTTGTGATTGCGGGAAAAGGTCGAACGGGGAATCCTGTCCGGTGATAAACTCTGCCCTAAATGTCAGATTCATCCTTTTCATTAACTTTGCGCACGACTGTCCACATTTATAAAAAATCGTTTTCATTATATTTTTAATATAATATGTTGCACAATGGCTGTCCATTCCTAATTTTTTTTTCGATGCATTGTCTGTCTGTAAGACATTTGATTTAAACAAAAGGTACTTTTTGCATGTAAAAATGCAACTATAGGTCTGTTTAACGTGGGTTGTTTTAATGTAAATATAGCAATCAATTAATCATTATTATATATTCAGTATGTACAGTCGCAGTTATATGGTAGAAAATACTTGCATATTATGCTTACTTTATACAATATTGTCGGGCATTGCCCGAAGTTATTTCTTATTGTGCCCAAGGCAATATTTTTGCTGTACGCTTGAGGAACAGAATAGAATAAAGATTTCCAACCTGTGTCCCGCAAACATCTTCCAGGTGTTTCATGAAATAATTCTAAGATTTTTCCAGGTTATCTGAATATTCTTTTTATAAAAATAATTTCATGATACAGGACTGAACTTGATAGTGCAAGAGCCCGAAGGGAAAAAAATCTGTTAGTTCGCCCCAATTTATTATTACTTTAATTAAAACTAGGTCTAATTACTAGTAAAAATTGATGAGTATGCCAAGGGACAAAATGGCGACTGTTTTAAAATGTAAAAAAAATGTTTTATTCAAAGCTCCATCTTTGAAACTACCTACAGCACTAGGAAACCTAATAGAACGTCATTTAAAATATAGGAAATTTGATTATTGATCTAAAATATGATTCCTATTAGAGATTTTTAAATAAAATACACTGAAAAACCAGTAGTTAGTGAATTTATCAAGATGTATCATTACCTCAGGAAACATTTGAAATACAGATGTCAGTTAGAATTCAAATTAAAGCTATTTCAATGTACTATAATGTAGTTTATAAGGTTTATCTTCGTAGGAGTAGTAATTTTAAGACATTTTCCTAAATAAATTCACAAAATGTTGATAACTAGTTGTACGGACAAAATATTTGATTTAAAAACTATATCTTTGGAACCATTGGACGTACAGATGTCTGCCAACACTCAAAATAAAGGAAATTTAACTTACTATAAAGTATTTTATGACACTTATCTTCGTAGGGGTAGTAGTTTTTAATATTAATTTGGCAAATGGAAATTTTTCCCAACAACTATAAATCAATTTATTTTTATAAAATGTTGCTTTTTAAAAAGCCATATATCGAGAACTATTTAACGTAAATAACTCTATTAGGGCTTATATTTTGGCAAATTTACTCTACTTTAAATGACATTATCTTAGATTTTCTTGTGTTGTTGCTACTTTTTATGATATAGAGATCTGAATGAAATTTTTTTTTTTTTTATCGTTTTGAAACAGCCGCCATTTTTTATTCCCCCTACCTATACTTGGCAGACTCATCAATTTTGACTAGTAATTATACATAGTTTTCATTAAAGTAATCAAAAATTGGGGTGAGATAACTGCCTTTTTTCTCCTCTTAGGCTCTTGTACTATTAGATTCGGTAGTAGAGGAACCATCCAACCAGTATTATTTTTTTTTGAGGAGCTGGGTGTTGAAAAGAACCAGTTTCAAAGCATGGCGGAATATTTGATTTGTTAAAAATTATATCTTTGGAACCATTGGACGTACAGATGTCTACCAGCTATCAAATTAAATATATTTTAATCCACTATAAAGTAGCCTATAGTATAACGTTTATCTTAGTAGGAGTAGTTGCTTTGGCATATGAATAGGAATTTTGCATATGAATTTTTCTTCTAACAACTAGAAATCAATTTAATTTATCAAATATCATGTGAACTACGACTCCTACGAAGATAAACGTTATAAACTACTTTATAGTACATTAAAGCTTTAATTGAGTGCTAATAGACATCTATACGTTTTATTGTTCCTGAGATGCAAATTTACCATTCACTAAATACTGATTTTTCAGAACATTTTTAATGAAATATTGCTTTTAAAAAAACTGTATCATGGAAACTATTGAACTATTGAACTCTGTGAGGGCTCATATTTTGGTAAATTTACTCTAATTTAAATAATATAGGTTTTTTGGTATTGTAGACAGTTTTAACGATATTGAGCTCGGAATAAAAAATTAGTTTTTTTGACATTTTGAAACAGCAACCATTTTTTATTCTTTCTAACTATTCTTGACAGACACATCAATGTTGACTAATTATCAAACATACTTTTTATTATTGGAGAAGTTTGTCGGGGGGGGGGGGGGGGGTGCGGTCAGCAAAGAACAACATAAATAAACAAAATCATATTTATTTATTTTATGCCAACGTTTCAACCTGAGTTTCAGGTCTTCATCAGGGGTTATGGCGTAAAAGGCAGGCCTGCGACTCATATTAAAGTAATCAAAAATTGTGGTGAAATAACTGATTTTATTTTCCTCTTGGGACGTTGGAGAATATGGGTAGTGAGAGAAAGGAACAAAAGAAGTTTGTATTTTAAATTAGAAATAAAGTTTAAAGACCTATGTTTTGACAAGTTTGGATTTGCATCCACGAGAAATTTCAAGCTCTTTCAAAAAAGTCACTAAGCATATTGCTTCTATTTTCAATTTTATAGCTTTGTGTGGTTAGATTTTCAATGCTAATCCATTAATTAACCAACATTAACACTAAAAAAAAAAGGTGATAATATCTTTTTTTATTGAAAATAAAAGTGGACACCAAATGCAACAAGTAAAATGTCTTTGAAGCTAATAACCTAAGTAATTAATTTATTATATATTTTATTAATTTTTTTTTTTAATGAAAAACAACCTATAAATTCCTTTTGTAACACAATTGATAAAAACTTTTAAGAAGGATAAAGTTTCGAGAAAAAAACAAAAAGTGCCATTAAATAGGGATTGTTCTTCCCAGGACGGGACGACATCTCGAAGACCCTCGAAGGAACTCCCCTTGGCAATTAGTATGCAAGAAAGAGTGGGGACTAATATCTCAACAGGACCGATATGACGAAGATAAGAAAAAAAGGATCCATTGTTGTAGCCTATTGTTGGTAGCCTTTGTTTCCTTCCTTCCTTCCTCCGCCTCCAGTTCTTACTCCAGTTGTCCCTAATTCGTTTAGACCACTACTCGGCTAATGGGGCACCTCGGGTCCATTATACTCCCGTTTGTCCCTCCACGGCTCTCGGAGAGTCCATTACATCTGAATAATGTCCCTAAGTCCTAATGATGGCAACTTTTGTTATTCTAAATGGAAGAAGAAAAAGTAGAAGGATTAGATGAATCTCGTATAATGCACCGGCTCAAAAAAAATATTTTCATTAAATTGTGAAATATTATATTTTGAGGGAATGAGTTGTTTTATTTTCAAGGGAACAAATCTGGAGTGGTGCAGATAATTTAGCTAAAGAAGACGAAGCCGTCATACAATCGGGAAAGATAAGAAATTAATTTCTCCTGAAGATGAGCTGCTTAAATTTATATAATTCCATTATTTCCAGAGAAACTGACTATTGTCATAAAAATCATCGAAGTACGAAAACATATATGTATAAATTCGGTTTATTTATGAGTTCTTCATCATTCTCCATTGTCTTCTTCAGAATTTATAAGTTTAACATTAATTTTTTCTAAAATCTTTATCTATCCGCAGTTATATTATATAAGGACATGATATAAATATATATTTATATATTGGTTATCTTTTTCATTTCATCTACTTATTGCACTGCAGTATAAATATAACAGTTGAATTATTGATATTCTTATCATTATTAATATAATTAATAAAAATTAAATTACATTGTAGGAAGACAATGAGGGTGGCAGTGAATAAAGGTATCAAAATACTAATAAAACTATTACTGACCAAGGTTTCATCCCACTTTGCAGGGCTTCGTCAGAGTCCAAAATGAAAAAAAAATATACAAACATTATAGAATTGACAGAACATTAAAATAAAAAACATTTCAAAACAATGGTTGTTTATAAAGTATACAAAAAAGAAATAATAATAATAGTATAAGGAACTATACATGTCGGTGAACTAGAAACTAGTCACTAATGTAATAGTTGTATTCAACCACCTGTGGTAAAGTTCTAAATACAGATCTAGACTAATAATTTGTAGAAGAATACTTGAAGAACGATGATTCACCGTGTGTATTATTAATAAATGGAATATGGTCAGGGTGCGGTAAAAAAAAACTCAAATAGTGACAACTATTTCGCCAACGTTTCGCCCGTCAGAAAACTCTGTCTTTGACTTCTGTCAAAGTAGCCCTGACAAAGTCCTGCAACGTGGAGCGAAACGTTGGCTCATTAAAATAATTGTCACTATTTGAGTTTTTTTTTACTGCACCCGGACCATATTCCATTTATTAGAAGAATACTCGTTAGAAACAATTATAAATATGGTAAAGGGGTAGATGTAAAAGGTTGAACAGATAGCTGAAGTAAATATGGCATTTATGAGGTATAGTAATACGTAAAAGGGGATATTTAGAAAATTTATAAAAATAACCAATAAACATAGGGGGGAAGTACCGGTCATATTGAAAGAGAGATGACGGCTGAGGAACGGAAAGTCAGGTAGAAAATTTCCCCACTTCATCCACTATCCCTTAAGGTGGATCCACATGTTGGCCGCTCGCCACGGATCGGAGGCTCGTAGAAATGCTCGGCAAACAAAGAGCGGGCCATACACATGTCAGTGTTATTCAGAGAGGCAAGCCTGGCGGACGTACTAGTGGTTTCAGCCATTGCACTTGGATTGTATTATTATTATTATTATTTATTACAAAAAAAGAAAATTAAAGGAAATTAAATATAAATAAATAAGATTAAATATAAAACTAATTATAAAAAGTACCAACAAACACCTTTAACCTCCTAACAGCTCTCAGTTGCAACTGGACAAAGAATGGTGTAGATCCTACACGAGCTATACGAACCCCTTTGATCTGTGTCCAAAAAACCGACTCTCGACGGATCGGCAACGAGCCTAGGCCAACCAAGCCACATCCACATGCTCGCGTATGTCTGAGTTCGCCATGGCTTGGCCAACATGTAGAGGCCCCTTTAGGAAGGGTACGATTTTTTATAATATATAGATAAGTTAACCGACAGAAACACCTAATCTGTTATCTAATATTACAGTAGGTAAATATATGTATATATAACCTATATGTGAATATAGGTTATATATATAATAAACTTATTGAATATGCGTATAAAATAAGATTAAAAAGTAAAAATAAAATATTATAAGGTGAAGATAAATATTATCAATATTAAAAAAAACTATATTTTTTGTTTATATTGTGTTCCAAATACCCATTCATCAGACCCTGGTCGAACAATAAGCAGACAACGGCGGGTTTGATGACGAGTATTGTCCTAACCAATAAATCAGATTAGATTTTCGACAACAGTAGTCCCACTACCAGGCTAGAAGGGGTCCATTTAACTTTATAATTCTATTGAAGCTGTCTATTAACACAGTCTAACTTTACACGTGTTCCAACATAGCTTTAACCTTTCACAATCCTAAAATTTAAACAATGCAGTTTCATCTGCATTTATGTACCTTTCTCTATTGTGAATTTCTACCTTTTGTAAAAAAGAATCTTAAATATAATCATAATTGAACCTTATTAAATGTCCTTTCTTAGTGGTGTTATCTCACTCCCTCAAAATTTGAAAAACTCCAAAGTTAGGAAACTATAAACCAACTTCAAACTGCGATAAGTGCAAAACATTGCTCAAAGTAATTTATAGTCAAAATTGTTAGTTTTTTTATCATTCTAACCATGAATATTCATTTCGTGGGACCACCACAGAAATAAAAATCGACCCCCGAATCGAACAGGTTGTTAATACCTACGCCCGACTCCCACGGCTACAAGCAGCTCTATTCCAAATTAATTATTAGTATATATTTTATATTATATTACTCAAAATAAGTTCAGTTCTCCATAAATGTTAAGAAAAATAGCAATGTTTTTCTTCCAGTGATTTAGGAAATCAAGAGAGTATTGATAGAAACTTCCTATGAACAGAATCCCCACTCTATCCAATATGTACTGGACCATGTTGTACCAACTCCCTTGGTCCTGGGCGCCATTCTTTTAAATAGAACCAGCTTTTGTCGTCTATTAATTATCAAAACTATCAATACCAACATGTATTATTAGGAAATTAATATCATACATCAAGAACTGCAAAGACTTAGCCTGCATTGATTAGTCGAAAAGGCCTTCTTCACAACAATTCTTAGCTAAGTTATACGTAGCACAACCAAGACTGCAGGAGTTGGGCCACGAAATTGAACGCACCCCCTATTCGGCTGGGTTCACCCGAAGTCGGTAGTTCTACTTTTTGCAGCACCTATAAAACTTTTTACGGGACAAAAACTTCCATAATCAGAGTGATGCTACAATACCTTTTTGTGAATTTTTTTTTTTCTGGGATCCAAATTTCTTTCCTGATGGGATAAATAAGCTCGTTGTGTGTTGGATAAAGTATATTGAGTCCGAAGGAAATTATTAGTAAAGATATGACATATTTTCAATAAATATCAAGCATCACCTTATTTTTCATCTACCCATCCAGTATATATATGAGGTGTTAAATTAACATTCATTATATACAAATTAACGGTCGTAAAACTAACAAAATGAAAACTTTAACAATTTTAAAATATTTGTAACTTACGGTTTTTCACCTTGACTTGCAATCACTTTCCATATATATAATACATATAACCTGATATTAACATGATTCTCAAAATTTCCTACAGATTATTTCAACAATTATGAAATTAGCCATAAAAAAAGGGAACGAATGCCAAAAACTGCAATTAGGAAGTTAGGAAGTTTTACGACCAAAAGTCTCCAATATATACTTCTGGACAATTATTTATTTTCTTCTGAAATGATGCAATGATGAAGAAAAAATGAGGTGATGCACAAAATTTGTCTGGACATTTTTTGAACTGCTATGTACTGAAAATACTAGTTAGTTAAGTTTATGTTAAACAGGTATTAGGGGTGTTCATTGTCGGCACTTCCCGCTTCTTAAAGCGCAGGCCAAGAAAGCGTTGGTTTACACCTGTAAGACCAGGGGTATTAGAGCCAACCCTATGGCAGGTATGGCTGGCACCCTACACGAACCCCTGATAACGGAGGGTACTTACTTATCTTCGACCACAAAGGTAAGCGGAGGGACCATAAAGGCAGGTTGGACGTCAAAAGAGAACCCCACCGATGGAAACGTTCTACCCCCAAAACAGAATTAGCTAATAGGATGGCTTGAAAGAAAGTAGAGGGGAAGAAAGATTTTTTTGAGGAAAGGGAGAAAAAAGTGAAAAATTCTTTAAAAAAAAAAGAAAGATAGAGGAGTAGTACAGTCGAAAGAGTTGTAGCTGCAGAAACTCAGCCAAGCTAGCAAACACATAAGATGAATTAAATCCAAACATGTTATTTTGAATGGAAAGACAATTAAAGATAGAATCAATAAAATATGAATGGTCTCAATGGTATTCTCAATCTATAGAATATTGAGTAATGAGTAAACTTATGTCAAGTCAATAGGTCTATCATGTTCTCTCTTATATCGGTAGTGGGGTAAAAAAAAAAAAAGTATACCTCAATAATAAGTATTTGTAAATATAACATAATAATGCAAACCCTGCTTGAGTCTATAGTGTAGAATCCCTACATGCAACCTAATTATCATAGTTGATATAGAAGTAAATTCCTGAGCACGTCACCATTAGAAAGAATATTCAATGAGTAATTATAAACAATTATAGCTAGCATATCATAACAAGGGATTCATACCATAGATCAAAGAATTATAGGTCGGTTCCCATAAAGAATCGATAGAGAGATATAATATAAATAGAGATAAAAATAGAAATACATGGATAAATAAATGAAATGCTGTTTCTAGAATCCCCACCAGCCCTGTCCCGCCAGAAGACATTCCCATCGCATTGCTAAAATCCATTATGTTCAAGCAATGACTCTCATATTGTTTCATTTACACACTTATAATCGCATCAGAGAACATTCCTTTTCAAGAGTACTTTCTTGGAGTGGACACACAATCGTAACTAAGACCTTAAGGGTTATGTTTAATTAGTGAATATTCAGCTGGTTGGCTGTTCACAAGGCTACCAACCAACTCTCATTAAATTTTCCAGCATCAAGCATCGCCTTCGCTAACCTTGTTTATCTGTTTAATTATTTAACGACCCTAGAACATTTAGGTAATGAAAAAAAAATTAATTCCCTTCAGTTCTATTGTCCTCTGCTAATATCAGCAAGCATTAATCCTCAAATTAATTTCTAACTCCAACAGTTTAAACAATACCTCTAGAAGTTGGGCTCAACAAAAATTTTCTCACCCATAAACTGGGAATGCTTTTCAAAGAGGGGGGGGGGTCATTTGTCCTGATTATTTTAGAACTTGAGTCCCTTAGAAAAGGCTGAGTGATTAATGGACGAGAAGGAGGTTCTTTTGTAAAAATATATCCATTTATCAAGGCGAGGATAAAGACAAACTGACCTTTGATACCATTTCACTCTCCCTGTACATGAATCCATAGCAAGTGATGTAGTCGTTATAATTAAGTTGAATTTGAATGAGATCAAACAATAAATAGGTCTTCTGCTCTTGGCTTTATTGTCTACTCTCACAACTAAAATATAACTAAAGCTCAAATTCGAAATTGTGACAATATTTTAATATCAATAATCCAGTATATTTGAATTTTATTTTATTAATTAAATAAATATTCGTTCACAGTATTATATTATATGTTTACCATTGTAACGTATATTGTTTTATAGTATTGAGAATTCCGTCCTTAGGACCAGATTTAATGAACCTCTCCCTTTCTATCAACCTCTCTCTCCCCCTCGCTTTCTCAACTGAATATTTATTTATTTAACTTTGGGTATAAAAATCACAAAATATTGGACTTTGAAATATGCTTGTGTGTTTTAGGGCCTTTAGGCTTTGTTTTTGGAATTTAACAATAATATTCAAACAACGATTTATATCTCTTCCTTTATAATAATAGAATATTCATTATTTGATTGTACATCGTTTCGGGTTTCCCCATCTTAAACTACTAATTATTTCTTAATTATGACAAAAAGGAAAACACTGAATAATGACAAAACAAATTCCTTCAGGTTGCAATGCAATCATACCTAACCGATAAAATCAGAAAAACATTAAAAGAATAAAACCTGTATATACAATAAAATCAAGCGGTAACGCCAATTATCAAACATGAAAGAAACATAGGTACATTTGAAAAGCAAAATACAATATATAGGCTTGACTCCGAAAACTGAAAGAATATATACAGGAGAGACATCCAATAAACTGTGAACCAAATTGTAAAGACAACCAAATTGTAAAAACGTTAAGAATATAAACTGGACAGCATTGGCTAACCATAGATAATTTATTTATTGTCATTTACAACAGATATACATATTATGACATGATATAAACATGTGGAGAATCTACCCATTGATAGAACTCCAAAAACATTTCTAAAGGAGAAGATCTCGAGGCCATCTTCTTTTCAGACGCCTAGGAGGATTATTAGGTAGTGAAGGTGAAGCCAGGTTAGAAACGAGTTGGTTTGGGTGGTTGGGAAGTTTATTATGGAAGGATTGGTATTTGGTTCTGGCCAAATAGGCAAAATATGGGACATTGAGGTCCTGATGGATGATTTGATTTGTGACAAAGTATGGAGCATTAAGAATTTTACGAAGGATTTTGGACTGTAAGGATTGGATTCGAGAGGAATTAGATGGTTTAGTGGAGTCCCATAGCTTAACTCAGTATGTCCAAATAGGCCTTATAATAGTCATGTAGATCAATCTTTTGTAATGGATTGCAAGTTTGGACCGTTTGTCTAATAAATGTTGTAATAGTCGGAATCAACGAGCAGTTTCCTGTCTTTTCAGTCTTGTATGAGGATTCCATGTCAGTCGTTTGTCCAGATTTAGTCCTAAGTAACGGATCTGTTCAACAGGAATAAGTGGGGTATTATTAAAAGATACTGTGGTGCAAGACGAAGGGTAAATGTGATTTGGTGGGATTTATTGGAATTTATTTTATTAAATGAAATAAAGTTGTCAGATGGAATGAAATTGTGAAATAGAAAAAAATAAATATTTATGTTTAGTGTGTAGACTAGTATTGATTTTAAAAAGAAACTGTAGGGGGAAAATTTATTTTTGTTATATCATGTAAATATATGTATTGTATATCATGGATTGATTAGTATGCTGTGTAATATAGCAACTCAATGTAGTCGGGCAGCTTGCTAAATATAGCATTTAACCTCTCAGAAATCAACACAAAGTTCACAAAATATTGATGTTGGCTATAGGAGAAGAGGTTAACAGTTATTTTTACAACTGTGTAGGGAACTACTCTGTATCGTTAAGCACAACAAGGCGAGCTGTAAAATCAACATATCCTTTCTACCAACGGATTGAACGAATATCTTTGTACATCCTTCATATTTATCCAGACTGGAACAGACACTGTTATTTCAACTTCTATTAAACACAATCCATACCAAAGCTGGAATAATAGACGCTGTCAGGGTTTCGAATCCTCTGATTCTTGACTGTATTTGTGGATAGTGTGGTGAGCACCGAACAATTCGATGTTCCACTTTAGTAACATCAGTAGATCATTGAGTGCACTCAGACCTTACCTGTGAAACCCGGTGATCAAAGGCCACCTATTCTGTTTCAAGAGAAAATAAATTTCATGAGGTTACACGAATTCGAATCACATAAATATTTGTTAATTAATCATATTCAAGATAGATCTGTTTAAAAAAGAAAAAAAAGCTTTACTATTCAAAATTTATTTTTAAAATATCTGGTGCGGTGTGCGTATCACACATATTTTACTAATCACCGGACACAAGTCCCCAATTTGTTTTATATTGGTGGGCTCGTGTTGAAGATATTGCAATTTTTGAAAATTAAAAAAAAAAAAAAGACTATGGGATGCGAAAATTATAACCAAAATATTTATTTACTGTTATAAATATACGTATTTTCAATTTTCAGGGCGAGTGAATAACGAATACTGACACAAATATAACAACCGATAGACAAATAATAAATAAATAAATGATAATAAAATTTTAAAAATAAATAAATTAAATTAAACAAATGTAAGCAAAATTAAATAAAGTATAAATGGCTTAATAAATAATGATGTTTTACGCTACGAAACAAAAGCAAACGGTGGTCTCGTTTTTTCCAGTTCGAATTGGATTTTTCAATTTTTCCTCTTTTCTCTGTTAGTGATTCATAATATTCTTTATATTATTGTATATTATTTATAACAATTAGAAGGGTATATTTTTTTTTTCAAAATAACAAAATTAATGGTAATTTAGAGGCAAATTTTTATAATTTCGTCATATAATCCCTGTTGACATGCAAAGATAAAATAAGTTGCCAAAACCGTTAGAGCTGTTTTCGAGAAAATCGAAAGAAGTTAAAAATCGATTGTATATTGTGGAAATTCCAATCGATCGATTATATAGCAAAGTTGCTGTCACACTCTTGGCAGCAATTAATTATGAGCCTTAAATATGAAATTTAAGTTTCGTTCGACTTTTCGCTTTTGAGCTCGGCTGACCACACACTTACCATTTTGCTAGACGTTGTTATCTCGACTCAGGGGACTTCAAAACATATATTTGCGTCGAAGTCAAGATTTTTCACGATCCCCTTTCTATATATGGATAACTGAAAGTAAATACATGTATAAGAAAATGGACAAAGTCTATGTCCATAGTACACAGGTTAAAAACGTTTTATAAATTTTAATTTTGAAAAATATTATTTATAATTTGTATAACTTCTAATGTTTAAAATAAATTATTCAAACAGCCCAAAGAAGATCTTTTTAAAAAAGATCGTCCTTTTATTTTTTACCTCAGTGACTCATTATGGAAAATTATTTAATAATATTTTATTAATAATACTTGTTTTAATAATTTAAGGCAAAGTTTAATTTATGTTAATGGTTCGTAACCCGTTGATTTTCCTTAATATTAACTTCGACATTTAAAACATATTCTCGTATTTGTATTACAGGGGTCCACTTGAGTTAAAATTCAATTTCTGGTCCAGATTAAACTAAATTTCAACTGTTAAACTTAAATTCCATTTTTATATTAATATTTTTAAAAAATTCTAACTAACTAATATTATGTAGATAATATAAAAGAAATTTCATCAGATAGACGTGAAGCCCTCCTTGAAGTGAAGAGACGGCATTGACTTTAATGTTCTTGCCCTTTTTGTTACGCATTTTTTCGAATTAAATTTGAATGTCAAGAAAAGGAAAACAGGCCTATTGCAGACAATTGACCTTGACAATTCATAAAAATAATAAAAAAAAAGGAAGACAGTCCTCGACTACACCGGAACCAAGTGACAGTGATCAGATAAGATATAACGAAATGTGCATATATTAGTGTATATAATAATACCCATACACAGGCTCATAAGCAGAACAAAACTAAAAAAAAATAATACGTCATTATTTATTTATTATTTACTAGTTGAGATATGTGATGGTGTCGGAATATTTAAGGGATCTTCGAACGGGCCCTCTAATAAATTATTTTGTCTGCCACGTTGGGTTCGATATTTTCTTTTCATTGCATTGTTTCATCGCTTTTCCGCAGCAGCATATTCTGTCTTTTGGTTCATTTTTTTATTAAAATCGATTCAGTGCTACGGTCGCCCAACAATATATTATTGTATTTTCTCTTAAAAATTAATTATTGGATACGGTTCTTTACAAAATATTTAGAAACAAGCTCTTATATCCTGCAGATTAATTCAAATGGTTACTATGTATATATTAGTGTTCCGGGTAACCTACGGCAACTGAAAGGTTTTTTTTTTTTTTTTCGTACCCTCCTAAAATTTTAAATTTGTTTCTTATGTGTACATATGGTGAGGTGTGCCATATGTACAGCTGGTATTTTTGATACCTTTCATTGCCTTTAGGCATTATAAGGTTTATAATGCCTATTATAAACCTTATAATGCCTATTATAAACCTTATAATACCTATTATAAACCTACTATGTTATTCAACCGAAAGGTTGAATCGGAAAGGCAAAATAGGATTAGTAGCGCCCCATGTGGCCAACAGCCAAATCTCACCTCCTACAGCGCTCCCGGTGGCAAGAGAACACATCCCAGACTAAGGTGAGAAGAGAGCCATCTTGTCTTCAGCCAAACAACTTTCTTTTTGTCTTTCATCAGCAATATCGATCATGAGTGAGTAGAACTCTTGGAGTTATTCTCAGAAGCAGAGGGAAGAGAGACAGGAGAATGTGGAAGGAAGAAAGAACCATGGAGTAAGTTCATTTAACCACATCATCATCAACCACCTCAATTTTAGATCTACAATTTCCATAGCCCTGTCATTCAAAATTTTACTAACCATTTAATCATAAATGTTTTCTTTCGGCCACCCACTACACCATTTGTAACATAAAACAATAGAATTTTATTTTTCATTTAATCATGTTCATTTTCAATTAAACAGTCCACTCCAACCCAACCAGCCAACCAAAAGTGAAGTGTGTCCGGCAATTCGGTTGAGGGCATGCTTCATACAATTAGCTATGAAAACTCTAAAAAGCTATATTTCATTAAGACACTGTTAATGATCGACAGATTTCAGGAGACAGTTCTGTTAAGAAGGTGAAGCAATAAGGCACAGTGCGACAGTATCCAGTCAGTTGAAAAAATGACCATTAATTACTATATAGTATATAGTAATATTTGTATATAATTTCGAGTTCATAAATGTTGCCCTAAAGTTTAGGGCAAAAGATAACACAGGTCATGGAGTTATGACAATATTTATTTTCGTTTAGAAAAATCTAAGCGAGCAAAATATATTCAAAATATTTTCTTGGCCACCATCTTGAATTTTTTTTTTTCAAAAATCATTAAAAACTGTGTGGTACATACCAATTTACAGAAAATGCTGAAAAATATTTAATTAAATTTATTTGTTCAACAAATAAGAATAAATAACAAAATAGTGGTCGAAAAACTGAAAAGCCAATATTTTTAAAGTTATCTACGGCAAGGTAAAAATTAATAAAGTCAAATTTAACATATTATATATATTTATTTTTGTTTTTTAATTTTTAAAATAACGAAAAATCAATATTTATCCAAATCCCGTGGACACTCTAACGAGCATGGATGTATTAGAAACTATTTTATGGCACATTTAGTGCTAATAAACATCAGAACATTTAATAGTTTCTGTGAATCTTTGAATCTAAGATTCTAAAGTTTAGGGCAAAAGATAACACAGGTCATGGAGTTATGACAATATTTATTGAACTAAATAACAACACGGAACGGAACAACACAAGAGACTAACTCGTATATGATGTTATACATGAAACGTGGTCGTGTTGCCACAGATCTACAAATAAATTATCCAATAAATAATCAAAACACAACAATAACTAAGTATAATATTTTCCGGCTTATACGACGGTATAAGGAGAAGATGGTTGGGGGTGTGGTTAAATTGAAACACAAATAAGTTGGTGTAACCTATTTAATTAATTTATTTACACCAACTTATTTGTGTTTCAACTTGACCGCACCCCCAACCATCTTCTCCTTATACGTCAGCCACGGTCAACTATCTCTCATAATTACGACGGTATAGTTGATAAGGTGCGGTAGTTCACCGTCAAGCTGTATTCATGAGTCAGTTAACGTGACAGTGGCATCACTGCAGCAATTGATAGACAATTTACACGATGCTGTTGTTACTACGTAAATGTGGCTTTATGATGTTTTTAGAACCTTCAATTATTACAAGTGTGGGTACTTTATCTCTTATCAACTTATTGTATAGTAGATTATATTTTCTTACAATTTATTAATATGTATTTTTATTATGAAGGTATCTATTACATTTTCTATTTCTATTACAAAATAAAAAATTGAATCTCTAAAACAAATGAAAGGGTTCTGTACTTTCTTGGACAACGGTTGTTGTGAATTGTTCCTAATGACGCTCAATCACCTGGTATTTGTCCCTCATTAAGGGACAAGATTTAAGATCTCAGAAGGTACCTGAACCCACAGGGTTGTCTCACAGCTGAAGTAAAAAAATAAATTTGCCACAAACGGATTTACAATGCTCAGTGTACAATGCCTTACTCACTGAGATATCCCGTTTCCTTTAAATGTTACAAGCCAGTAAAATGTTATATATTAGCTAGTAAAAATCCTGGCATTTAATTCTTATGTATTAGAAAAATCAACTATCCACCTTTTTTTAATAGTAGATAATAATTTTGTCTAGAAATAACATTAAAAGAATAACAAAGTATTTATCTAAAGTCCATCTGAGATAATTGAATCATTTTAAAAATAAGACCTCATAATGTTGAAGGCATATTTATGACAATAAAAAAATAATTAGTCAATTACTGAAAAAAAAATTAGTTATTCAATAATGATAATTATTTATCTATGCCTCATATTTTAGTTATTATACTTTAAGTTTTAGGAGAAAACACAATAAATGCAAATGTTACAGACAGATATCGAACGATGGTGGTTTCTCCCCGTTTTTAAATAATAACAAAGTAGTTCGGCGGAATGTGAATTTTTCATGAGCCCAGACCATCGAGACCTGTTTCGTATTGATTACTTATTTTCCTAGAACTATATTCATCTGTTTATATAGCGGGAAATTCCTCCTTTGTTTAAAGTGCATATTAGATGAAGAGTGGAAACTATCTCACTATCTCAATTCCCTTAGATATAGAAGTGGTCGACTGTTGATGGATCCAACATGTTAGTCAGTAGAGCTTCAAGTTTATGTTAACTCTTACATAAAATACCAAAAGACACAGAACAGTTATAGTAGAATTTTTTTATGACCATAAATGATACGAATAATACAAAAAAAAGGAATTTCATTTTTTATTTCTTTAAATAAGACTAACTATTTATAACCATTAGTTAATTTATAAGAATAATTTAACAATAAAATAAACACAAAATAATATTATAGATGTAATATTAAATACCAAATATGAGGCAGTAAATGGCCAAGCCTGCTGAGCCACGAACCACAGGAAATAAGGCAGTTATTTCATCCCAATTTTTGATTAATTAATTGAAAATTAGGTATAATTACTACTCAAAATTAATGAGTCTGCCACGTATAGGTAGGGGGAATAAAAATGGCGACTATTTCAAATCGTTAAAAATAATTAATTTTTATTTCGGAGCTCTATAGAAAATCTAAGAGAGCATCTTTTAAAGTAGAGTAAATTTCCTATAATGTAAGCCCTAATAGAGCTATTTACGTTCAATAGTTCTCGAGATAACTTTTTTAAAAAGCAACATTTCATAAAAATGTATGGAACGTACTGAAATATCAATAGTTAGTTAATTTATTTTGATAAATCTATGTCTCAGGAACTATATAATGTACAGATGTCTATTAGCACTCAAATTAAAGCTAGTTTAATGAGCTATAATATAGTTTATGACGTTTATTTTCGTAGGAGTACTAGTTTTCATGAAATTTGCTAAAATAAATTGATTTATAGTAGTTCGGACAAATTTTTTATACGAACAACTAGAAATCAACATTTTGTGAGTTTATTTCGTCAAATATCATAAAAACTACTACTCCTACAAAGACAAATGATATTAACTATCTGACAGTAAATTTAACTAGCTTTAATTTGAGTACAGAAAGACATCTGTACGTCCAATGATTTCTGAAATAAAGTTTTTCATAAATCAAACATATAGTCCGAACAAAAATTAATCAATTTATTTTAGCAAATATCATGAAAATTACTATTCCTACAAAGCTAAAGGTCATGAACTACTTTATAGTACATTAAACTAGCTTTAATTTGAACGCTAAAAGACATCTGTACGTCACATAGTTCCTTAGATATAGATTTCTCAAAATAAATTAATTAACTACTGATATTTCAGTCATTTTTATGAAATGTTCCATTTTAAAAGGCTATATCTCAAGAACTATTGGACGTAAATAACTCTATTAGAGCTAATATTTCAGAAAATTTACTCTTCTTTATATATTTTTTTTCTTAGAGTTTTAGTGTTGTTAGAAGTTTTTAAGGTATAGAACTTCGAAAGAAAAATTAATGTTTTTTTAAGGTTTTGAAACAGCCGCCATTTTTTATTCTCTCCACCTATACTTGGCAGACTCATCAGTTTTGGCTAGAAATTATACATAGTTTTCATTAAAGTAATCAAAAATTGGGGTGAGATAACTGCCTTTTTTTCTTCCCGGCTCTTGTACTATAAGGAGGTTAAATTAAATATGGACGCCGTCCTGAACACACGTACAAATTAACTCATAATTCCATTCAATCTTGCCCTAACTCCTTATGCCATTTAATAACCGAAATACAAAAATAACAAACTGTATCTGAGGTTTGTTATTTTTGTATAATATATATATTTGTAAAACATATAATGCTGTAAGAATCATCAATAACGATCTATATTTTATTTAATTTCAAAAATGTCTTGGGTTTTTTTTCATTCTGTTTGTTTTTTTACCAAAATATAAAACATAGCTGATATGCGATAAACAGGAAAGAAAAATTAATTGTATAAGGATATAGCCCAAAGTGATGCAATATTTATTGTCCCATATTATTATATATTATACCATAATATTTATTAAATAAAAACTTTTATATTAAGAAAAAAAATTATAAGATAATATTCTTGTAAGTAAATTGTCTAATTAATCCATGTTACGTATTTTTTTTTAATGATTTGATGATGGTTTCATAAGAATTAATTATTACGAAAGCTATGAGAATTATAGTTTCTTGGGCTCAGCTGAACCGGAATGTTGTTGAGAGAAGAAAGATGCCCAGCTCCCACACAGTTTAGTGCTAAGGGTCGTCTACACCCCCCCCCCTCTAAAACCATTTACCCCCTGAAGTAAGTGTTTCTGGAGAACTTCCAGCTAGGATGGAAGGCATGAAGGTGCTACCACAGTTCTCTCGCCAATCACTTTACCAAACTTAACTAGAGGTCTGCCTTTCTTCCACGAGAAGATTTGCCTCAAAACTTAATACAGTAATAATGATCTAAATTTTTTTTTGTTATTAAATAAAGACACTTAAAAAAAATAGGGAAGAATATCCGTCAAAAAAAAATTTTTTTTTCTTCTGAGAGGTTCTAAATTCGTTGTTCAAATTCTATTTTGCAATAGAAGGAAATATATAGATACATACATTTATATCAGATTCATATTGAATAAGAATTTCTGTTTTAATATAGTTGATATTACTCTAATTGAATTTAAGAGAAAATGTATATTAAATTTGGAAAAAAGAAATATCAGTCTATATCAGAAAATAAACTTTTTCATAAAAAGTTATTATTTATTAAATAACAAATAAAATTGTTTATTATTTAACTTATATATATGCCGACACACGTGTGCTATCAGTGAATAATGAACCATCAATTGCCTTAAACCTATGACTTCCAACTTTTCAATATCCTTTAATAATACTCCACTTAACCCTGTCGAACAGATCCGTTGCCTAGGACTACATCTGGACAAACGACAAAATTGGAATCCTCATATAAGAATGAAAAGACAGGAAACTGCTCGTCGATTCCGACTGTTACAAGATAAACGGTCTAAACTTCTTTTTATTAATATTAAAGACACATGAATATACTCATAACCATGATAAGGTCTATTTGGACTTACAGAGTTGAGCTTTGGTGCTCCACTAAATCATAAAATTCCTCTCGTATCTAATTCATACAATCCAAAATCCTTAATGCTCCTTACTTTGACACAAATAAAATCATCTACAAGGACCTCAATGTCCCGTTTGTTGCCAATTTGGTCAGAACCACACAATCCTTCCAGTATAACTTCCTGATCACCCAACTCTATTGGTTTCTAACCTTGCTTCCTCTTCAATACCTAATAATTCTCCTAGGTGCCTGAAAAAAAGATGATCTCGAGACCTTCTACTCTAATATAACCAACATAACATTTTTTTTTTATATTTATGTTATACAGTTGTAAATTTTAAACTTTTGTGGTATATTTTTTTTTAATTGTCTATGCCTTCATTCAGTAATGAGCTTGTTTTTTTCGTTTTCGTTTGTTATCAATGATAGAAGGAATAGTGTAGATGCACAGTGAAAACGTAAGAGTTCAGGAGGACTGTGGATAAATAAAACAATAAAATAAAAATAAAAACTTGGCAGTCTTTACAGAAGTAACACATAAGATAAAGCACTAAAGAGAATCTATGAGACATTTCTGCCAAGCCATATCTCAGACCAACCTCCAGAATTCTACGTCATCTCTTTACGATCTCACACTTATGTCTAACTGTTCTTACAAGAAATATTTTTCAAGCCAGTTTTACTCACAATCAGCTTACTAGGTAAAGATCTTTATGTTTCAGAAGAAAGCATAGTAGTCGAGATAAAGTATTTTGAGTGAAACTAATTCCCACTAACACCAGAATTTAATCTTCTTTTTTTTTTGTTAGTGTCTTTTTGAAATACAAAAAGTTCAGAGGATTAGTTTTTGTGGGATATGTCCTCTTGTGAGATTATGACATGTTCTACATCGACCAAACTAATTGCCCTAATTAACTCAAGTATTTTTCTTTTTGAACATATTGTTTTCTTTATGTAAAATTATAGATTTTTCAAAATCAAATTTGTGTTGGTTTTTATCTGAATGCTTCTCATTATTTCTTATATCATTTCTGCGTTGATATATTCTATCGCCCAACAATTGCTTAGTTTCACCTATATAGATAGCTGGACAATTTAAACATGGAATTTAATACATTAATCCTGATTGACTTTATATATCAATTTTGTCCTTCGAATTGCTAAAATAATTTTTAATTTTATTGTTTCATCTGTAATATAATGAATATTCATCAACATCAGAATTTTTAAATGATTTTTGGATATATATTTTTTATATCATTTTTGTTATTTATTTATGTGGATTTTTATCTTTTTACTTTCACTTAAAAATATATGCAATATATGGAAGGAGAAGGTATTGCGGTCGTGCAAAATTTCGAATTCGAGTTTTCAACATAATGACACTTTTTGAGGTCCTCCGATTCCAAACCACCAAGGGTTCAACTATCACTAAAATACTCTAAAATCACTCTAAAAATCTCACTAAAATGTAACGAATTTTTTTAAAAATTCCTCTAAAGTACCTTTCATTTTTTTTTTTAAAGTAACTAAACAGTTTTCAATGTTAACAATAGAAAATAATAGACAAAAACAAAACACTACAGAATTTTGTAAAAAATTAAAGAATGAAATAAAAAATATTAAGACAGGAATTCGAATAGGAAAATGCCGAGACCTCTAGAACTTTTCTGATTACGTTCATATGATCATCAAACACTGAATCGATTTCTTTTGTTAAACTGAAACTTGGCAGGACCCAAGTAGATTTTCTTTATTTTCACCTCGAGAAACCCTTAATTTTTTTTTTTTAAGTTGTATTACTACCAATCCTTGATAAACTTACCAACCACCCAAACCCACTTGTTTCTAGCCTGGCTTCTTCTTCGTTACCTAATAATCCTCCTAGGCGTCTGAAAAGAAGATGGCCTCAAGACCTTTCCCTTATTGGAGTTCTATCAATGGGTAGATTCTCCACATGTTTGTATGATGTCATTTTAACTAGTTGTATATATTTTTATACAGTTGTAAAGAACAATGAATAAATTATTTTTAAAAAAATTGTATTACAATTATTTTTATCATTTAGATTTTTATTCTTTTTACTATAGTTAATATAGTCTGTATACATGTTATGAATGAAAACTTACAACGTTAATACATATATTTATACATATCCTTAACGTTATTCATTAATAAAAACTATTATTATCCACTAATATTTTAGGTTTATAAAACAATACTTCATTTTATAATAATACTGTAAATCGACTTTACTTTTTAGTACGCTTGCATGTCATGCATCTCTTAAATTCATCACTAAATGCACTATAGATATACTCGTATTCTAGATTGACTATCTGACTTTAGCACTCAGAATCAATGCTTGACTAGATAAGTTGAACTAAGTACAACTTGGTTTGTGTTGCAGAGCCGGAGCCGACAGGACCGGGTAAGTTCGGGGACAGATGTTCTTCGTCGGAGGAGTGCGGCTTCAGGGGCAGCCATTGCGACAACGGGGCGTGCTCCTGTCGCCCGGAACTGCCCGCGACCAACCACTTCGACAAGTGCGGAGTCGGTGAGTATAATCCTTATTTACAATTCAATGTAGTATGTTCTGTTTAGCTTGATTAACATTATTTTCCTACCCTCGAATTAACAGGATAGGACAGGTTCATGACGAACCAAAGGATTTTCTTAAATATTCTATCTTGTTGAAACGCTTTCCCAACATAAATGAGGGGGACTCGCTTTAGCAAAGAGACTAAAAGTTTAATGTAAGTTCTATGGTCATTCACATCCAAGCCGAAGTTCACATCAACGAATCCTTCTCGTGTGAGAAGCGCGTGAAAAAATTGACGAAAAAGCAAATCTGGAAAAATATAGATATGACTATAAAAATTCGAAAAACCAAAAAGGACAGGACCATGACGAAAATGCTTAAGACACCTGTCTAAACTTCCAACTCATTGCAAAAGACTGATACCTACATGACAATAATACGACTACATGACAATAAGACTGACCTACATGACAATAATAAGGCCCATATGGACGGAGTTGAGCTTTGGAGTTCCACTAAACCTTCGAATTCCTTTCGTACCCAATCCTTACAATCCAAAATCCTACGTAAAATCCTCAATGCTCCTTATTTTGTTACTAATAAAACCATCCATAAAGACCTAAATGTTCCTTATGTAACCGACCTAGCCCGAATCCGATATTATTCCTTCCATAATAAACTCCCTAAACACCCAAACCCACTAGTTTCTAACCTTGCTTCCTCTTCCATTCCTGGCAATCCTCCGAGGCACCTGAAAAGAAGATGCCTCGTGACCTTATATTGTAAAATGTTTTTAGAGTTCTACTACTGGGTAGTTTATCTACATGCTGTATCATATCATTATCATTATGTCATTATGATCAAATTTACTTGTTGTATTTTTTATACAGTTGTAAATATCAATAAATTTAAAAAAATAATAATATTTTTTATGTGCATAAAGTAATTATGTTTAAACAATATAATCCTAAGCTTCGATCAATATTCTGGCAGGTACTAGGTAGTCATCTGATTAGTTAACTAAATGACATGTTCCTCCCTCCAGTACTAGAACCAGTAACAGTAGATGGAGACAATGAAGTTAGCCTTAAAAGGGCTGTAACATCCGGTCCAGGAAGGGGTAGGGTTGGAGACTATTCCAGAGCCACCCTGTCTTCTCCAGACCGTTATCCGATGAGATAGCATCCCTCGCGTGTACTTCGCCTCGGCTAATTCAATTACCCGCCCAGGCACCTTGTTCTGGATATCTGAGAGCCGCTTGCAAATTTATAGCAGGCCTCTCTAACTATAGCAACAAAATTCAATAAACTTTAGATAAAGTAGTTTTCAGTTTAATGTAATTATATAAGTCTTTGGAGGAAAAAATAAGAAAACAAAACTAATCTAGTATATAAAAATCGATATTTGGTTGTTCGTAAAATTTAAAAAAACATAATGAAGATTTTAGCAAAGTAGGTAAAAAAAATTGTTTTATGAAACAGCAAATCACATTCGTTTATAACGTCGTATGAAACTTTTAAATACGATTTTTCAAAGTAATTAAAAATTAGAAACTTTTCACCTGTATTCATTTCTAGATTCTTTTTTTCTCCTATTCACCATTGTTCATATAATCGTTCATAACTTCTCTACACTTCATCTAATTTTTGGAAACCCGAATGTCTCATTTTTTAACCTACATTAGTAAAATTTAGACATAATGCCCTCATAAGGACGAAGTATAATTGGGGCTAAATGTGATTCGATGTCAGCCATCTACTCTTCGATTCTGTTTGATGTTCATTTGAGAAAGTAATAATTAAAACTTGATAATAGAAGCTTTTGTGAAAGTATTAACAAGTATTAGCATTCACTTTAATGTTACGAAGGTCGTCCTTCCCTACCGGACCCGTCCCACTAAGACCCCCAGGGAGCGACGGTCCAATATCACTTTTCAAATATTTGGTTAAAACTTAACATAATTTAATCAAGTAATATTTAAAAAGCGTCTGAAATTGAAAAATGGAGTGAATTATAACTTTATCTGTTTTTATAATATCAATAAAAATGATTTAGGGAAAAAATCTGTATATAAAAATACTTATTATCTAAATTTTATAATGGATAGATCCAGCAATAGTTTGGCACTTGATAATTATATTAAAATATAAATTTTTGGAACCACTAAAGAGGAAAAAAATGTCTTCGTTATAAAAAATCACTTCTGAGTTTCTTTTTTGCGAAACCTCTGCTATAAAAAAAATTACGACAGTCTTTGACAGTTTTATCTCAATATACGAGATAAGGAGGTTAGTTCTGGTTTTTAGCATTTTATGATTTGTTATACGTCTAATATAATAAACAAAAATGAAACTATTTATCAACTATTTCATTGTTTATCAATTCTTTAATTATTATACAACGATCAAGTAACATAACAATACCAGAACGTAGATGAATAATATGGTATTGATAAAAATTAAGATTGTTCTGGATAATGGAAAAATTGATATTTTCTTCGGTCATATAATTATAAAAATATACAAATCGGGAATGGCTTATAGAAAAAACTCTGAAACGACGAGCCTTAATAAGGTGAAGCAAGATGCCAACTGATATAATATTGAAACAATATTATTGACATGTGTGAGGGACATTTTCAATATATTTCCCTCTCAATAAGGTTGACCGTTTGAGGGGCCCTTAATACAAATAACAGCTTTGATTTTTTTTTTTTTTTTTTTATGGTACCTTATTGACAAAATAAAAGTTTACATAAAGGTGAATAAGAAATGTGTTTTTTTTGGGCGCCATTTTTTTTAATTATAAAAAATCTAGTGTAGCTAAGTTAAAAAAAAAAAGTTGGTTTTAAAAATTCGGAGATTAGGTGGGGGTCAGGACCTTTGGGAACCCCTTTTCTAGTTACGGCATTGCGAATATCCCAGACAAGAAGCCTCTTTAAGTTTCTGGTTTTCATGGCTATCTTTTAGCCAATAACTCGTTTTCATTTCACCACACTCGATTCTTATATCAATTTATTGAATCGATAACGACCTAAGCGGTATGCGTTAACACGAAGCAATATCGACCACTACAGGCGCCGCTGACATCGATTCCAATCTCCAGCAGACTGGCCACTTTTTCCTCCCACCTCCCGCCTGTTGGACATTCCTTGCGCAGTTCTGTCGCATTAGAGCTCTGATAAGAGCTGCGAGATATCGCAGGGGTTGTTGATGGAGCCGTGCGTCATTCCATCACCGGGCTCGATGAATAATTCGTTTCTCCTGGAATGGTTCCAGAGTATGGGGGTGAAAAAATGATATCTCTGCATCCTGCAGGATGTTTTCTCCAAAAATATTTTTTATATACTTTTCTGACAAATTATGCTCAAAACTGGAGTAAGCGACGTTTCACCCAGATTTTCTATGTCTAATTGAAGACTTAGTAATTATGAGGGAGGGAAAAACCTAGACCCAACGGACAACATTTTCTTCTAGTCCTAACCTATCTTTACCCTCCTTATCTATCTATAAGAGAAACACAATGTAATTGATAAGCAATAGTTGGTCAATTATAGTTGAGAGTTGTCGAAGCACACTCTGGAAGACAATTGTATAGTAGTCTGTACATAGTAGTTGAAAATAGTATTGTCATATCACAATGTCATCTCTCTTTATATAAATAAAGAACTAAACATACATACAATACACTACTAAAAATAGTAAAATACACTACTCTACTATCACATTTGTGCAACATTATATTAAATGAAATGTGTGCAATATAAACTCTATCCCTATAAATTTAATACTTATTTCATTCAGTATCCAACCACCTGTGGACATATTACCCCTTACCAACTCATAATTAAGAAAGGCATAGAGGAACGCAAGGTAAGCCAACTAAGAGAATACACTGAGGTATTTTTGGTTCTCAAAAGTTCATAGAAAATCAATGTTCATCAAATAAAACCAAAGGGTGGAACTATTAATGAAAGATTTCAAACAATTCGTGAGGGTAGAATGAGTCATCATACGTGGGGCCATTTTGCATAATAAATGCTTCGATTTGCATATCGTTCTTTGGCATCACACGCTCTACCTTGTTGAATCATGAGTTCTACTGAGAAATATTCTATAATAACATTAATTAAAAGCATTTTGTTTTTATAAATGTGACTAATATCGAAGTCAATGGCAGAAATTTAACGAAGTCGGTGCGTCAGTTCTTAATTTAAAATGGAAGGAACCAAACAGAATAGTTAAAACACCACAAAAGATATTGACTGTAAGTCAGTCGAAAATAGACTTCAATCGAGATTTTTTTTTAATTTTGATTGTATTTTAATTTAAATAATATTTTTCTTGCGAAAAGTTTTGGCTAATCTTACAATTTAGCTTAATATATGTTTGTTTTTTTCAAACTGCTCTAATTCGCAATTAGTAAATGTTTTAAAGGTAAGATAAGCCGGCCCGGATTTCGTGAGGGAGGGAAGAAATCCAAGGTTCCCTATTAATTTTATAGGTGATATGATCTCTTGAGAGAATGTAACATCGCCCTCGTAAATCACCAAATTTTCTTTATAAAAAAACATCTAAAAGGTAAGATAAAAAAGGCGAGAAGCTCAGGATATCTTACATTCCACTTAACCATGAACAACCTTTGAACAAATTAGACAAATATATCTTGTTTCTATGGAATGAACTTAACAGAAATGCATATACTCACTGATCATCAAGTCAAGAACCACATATTTCCACAACAGAATTGGTATGCAAAATCTATGCCCCTAGCCCCAGGCCTAAACGGGTTCTCACCCTTGCACAGGAAGCTTCAGCCACCATCGTAGCTGCATTGAAGAAGAATGGCATTATTGTAATGTCCTTCCAAAAAAAGCAAAAAGAGCTGCTTGCTGCAGAGATTCGTAGTGGATGAACAGGGGCGGAAGATTTTAACACCATTCCCTACCTTGGATTGCGACGTTGGATTGTCATCTCACATTCTCTAATCATGGCAAAGAGTATCTTGTAATATATATGTATGTATTAACCAAATATAAAAATAAAACAAAACATGCAAGATATTTTAAAATAAAATCCAAACCTCTTGTCCAAATTTGTCTATATTGTCAAAATGTCCAAGAATAAAGATCGATTATTCATTTCTTTTCAAAAACGCCGAAATAGGTATTTATAATTTGCCTGGTGTATTCATCTCATTTATTATAAATTATTACTTTACTATACTAGTTATTATATAAATACTGGTTTATATAACTAGTTAGGTGGACAACTTGTTTTTACCAGTTGTTGCACATTTTATCACTGACTTTTTCACTTCAAATAAGCTAAGAAATTTTCATTCAATACTTCAAGATATACATGAGACATCTGAATGAGAAATGAATGCTATAGCACCCGCGTTCAGTTTATACATTTGAGAATTCGATTTGACAGGAAGATTGGATTTCCAAAATGTCATCGAGTGTGTACATCGACGAAATAAATGACTGAGATAAAATAGAATGGGGGGAGGGGGATATTCTGTTGATAATAGCAATGGCGGGAGTTCCGACCACCCGATAGGATTTGGCGGGAGTAAACAGGAAGGGTGGGTCAAAACATGACGGATGATGGACGATAAAGCTGGCGGTGGTTTAACTTCCTTCGCTTTCACAATATCTAGTTAGCAGGGGCGGTTTATGTTGTAGCATTAATTTTCATTAGGGGGTGATAACAAATTCCCATTTATTTATTATATTAATTGCAAAATATTCGTCTAATCCCGTACTATCACTATCAAGAGAAGGGAAAGAAGTTGTTTTTGTATAAATATGTTTTTGTTGCAGCCAATTTTTTTTTTTTTAATCTTTATTAGTATTTTTAAGCTCCTCGGAATAACCACAATACTACTATATTACAATATTATACTACTACAATACTAATCCTGGTCGAGTATTTGCTTGTTTGGTTAACCTCTTAATTTATCTTCATTTGCCTGATGCTGCTCATTTTTTTATCATTCAATCATTATTATTTAAGAATTAGGAATTATTTTTTAAATCTTCCAATACAACTTTAATCTTATCCTCTACCTTAATTATTTAATTTAGACTATTACTAACACTTTGTTCAATTCTTAATAAAAGATCAGCTTTCGTTTTATTCTGACGTACTTTTTAAAGCAGCAAACTTAACCGTCATCTACTTCGAGTCAAGTAAGTCCCTAAGATTTTAATTTTCTTCTTCTTTCTTATCATCCCTTACCTCTTTTCCATCTTTAATTCTTCCCTTGTTCACTGTTCCTTACTTCTGCACATTACCTTTTTGACTTATTTAACTTCAGATATCACTTTTTTATTTTCCTCATTTCAACGACATACTTTAATTCTTCTCACATCATTTATATTGTTATCTTCTAGACATATTTAATTATGTTGATTTCATTTTATCATCTTTTACATAAAGCACTGTTTGATTTTTCACATATTTTATTTTTATTTGTTTATTGATTTTTTTCCTCATTAATAATACTTTTAATAATCTTCTTTTGGATTATTACTTACTATGCCTATATTATAAATTACCTTCTGATAATATTTTTTTAAATCCTTTTTAATTTTCTTGATGTACTCTTTCTGTTTTTTATGCTTTTATTTATGGTTGTTATCTCGTTTGGATTATAAGCCCAGTTTTTTAAAAATTTATACTAACAACACTCTCGGCAATCTCCTCACATCCTATCTACGGTTAACTGCACTCACCTCATTAACAATTATATTATTTGCTATGGTATTTGTTTATTTTTTGTACCGAATTCTGTTTGTTAATTAGTTATAACTTGAGGTAGGTTTTTCACATACATATTTTTTACTGAGGAGGATTACTTGTACTATCATTTTTTACATGTACAAAGTCACTTTTTATTTTTAAAAATTTTAAATCAACTCAAACCAATTTAAATTTACATACAAATAAAAAAAACAACTCACAACTCGTGAAGGGTCAAGTAAGGAAGTACTGTTTCTTGAACAAGATTGTGCTAGGAGGCGATTTGTTAGTTATTACGCAAGGTTTTTCTTCCAATTAAGAATATCCAATCTATAAAGCATGGGAGTGCCCAGTAGACCTCCTGAACCCCCAGAGTTGACTTACATCTATAGTAACAGAATAATTTCTTCCGCAGTTAAACTCAAACCCGAGCCTGAGAGTTAGTAATAGCACCACTGAGCTATCCCGCATCCCAAAAATATTCACATAATTTACAAATGCAGAAATATTCGATTCCACATTTATCATTACTTATTTTTATTTATATCATAACTCTAATGTGGTGGCATGAGAGAAAAATTTGCCTTCAAAATATTAGTTAACATTCTGTTTTTTGTCTTTTTATTGTTATTATTATTGTTTTTTTATTGCCAATATCATCGTTGGTCCAAGATTTCCCTTCAGAGCAATTTCCTCTGATTTTGGGATTTCCAAGTGCCAGAAAAATGCAACAATGGTGCAATGCGGTTTATTTGGCGAAATATTATGCTGAATGAAAAATTATTCTCGTTGCTGAATTCCAAACATGTTTAAAGGAATAAAGTCCCTAAAAGTATTTTATCCTGAAATTATCTATGACCCATCTCTTTCGCAAGCGTTTCGGGAATAATATGTTTATTTCATTTTTTAACAAGGACCTTTTTAAATGCGTTAAGCTGAATGAAAATTTTTAAAGAAAACTACCAAGATCTGACCCTACCCCCTCAGCCAGTTGTCACGTGATACTACTCCAAGACCTTTGAAAATTAAATTACGTTAGATGTAAGGTTGTTTCAAAGCCAGATGGAAAAGCAAAATGTCCTAAAAATAAAAGCAAAGTTCTAAAAAAGCCTGATTTCAAAAAAGTATTAGCACAAAGGAGAAATAGTGAAAATGTCAATTAAGTGAAAAATCTGAAAAGGTTCGATATTACGTCATTTTATGTTTGAAAGTTTCAAAATCAATGTGTTTTTAACAATTTTCTCTGATTATAAGCAGATTGGTTTATGATATATATTTTTTCATCAATTCATTAAGATTTACAACTTTATTAATTAAATATACAAGATATAAATGTGATGTGACTTATATTACAATACCAAGAACCGTTCAAACATCAAATGTTATACTCCAATAATTTTTTATCTGGATAAATTAAATAATTTTATTGCATATACATACTTCTTATGTCTGTTTTAAAGTTATCGTCTATACTTGTATCGCACATTTGACAAAAGAAAAGTCTTTTATTTAAATACCTATCGTATTCAATGGAACGTACCATAGACTGTCTTTACTTTTTGGCAATCTACAATCTATAGGACTAATGTAAAGAAAGCAACTCCTGCCTACGGTAATATCTTTACTGAAAAATGACGGTTAAAAATAAAACTAAAACTTTTTTTTGTTAAATGTGTCACTATTCAAGCAAAGCAGTGAAATAGTACATATATAGCATTTTAATGACATTATAATCATAGCCCAAGTTAATTACACTATTAATTTGATATAATAAAAATCATAAATTAATTTTTTTCTTTTTAATAAATCGTTCATGACAATTTCCCCTTGAAATTCCAAATCAATTCTATATTCTTTTCTAAATTTGACATTGAAGCCAATAGATTAACATTAAATATAGTGATTAAGTTTGCTTTTTTAATCATAAAATTTACAATAGTAAAATTTTAGTAGAAAAATCTTTTATATTTTAGCTAATTTTATCCATGAAAGCCGATTTTTTCAGATTTGTTTTTATGTTTTTTTATTGTTGCTTAAAGACGTAAAACCCTCTGGTCATCAACTATCAAATTAATAATAAATAAAATAAAAATAATAAATTTTAAAAAATGTTAGCTTCCTCATCTGTGAGAGCTTCTGATAAATTTGGGGTCAGTCCTATCCTGTTTATTGTTGGCCAATAGTGAGTACATTCTTCGAAAATATGTCTAATCGTAAGAATGGACTGACAATATTTGCACGCAGGAAGTTTTCTGATCAGGCGAGAGTGCGTGAGGAGAGTATGACCTATTCTCAAGCGGCTCAGAGCAACTTCCTCCTTGCGGCTGTTGCGGTAGGATGTCGACCATGGTTTTACTGATCTTTTGATTTCTTTCAATTTACTCGGAGAACTTTCATCCCACACATCAGATTTTAATTCGGTGTAGTATTGATTACTTACTAAAAAAAAACAAAAACGAAAATGTAAAAAAAAAAAGTCATTAACATAACATTGAACTTCTCTCATTTTCTTTTTTTAAACACGCTTATCATTGCACGAAATGAACTTATAGGGTAATAAATGAGGATAACTGTAAGCTAAAATTTCGCATAGCGTGGGTTCTCACACGTAATTTCTCAATTAACATAAACATTTTATAGACATTTAAGAAAATCTGAAAGCTTCAAATGTTTTAGTTTTTATAGGAATTCGTATCATAAACGCTTCCATTTACGTCTTATAATAGTTTTATTAAGGATCTATCCTGTTCAAGTAACAGAAATTATGATATTGAATGGTTTTTAATAATTTAACAGTTAAAAAAAATTACTAATAGACTGTTTAAGAGGTTAAAATTTCTTAGCGTTCCATTCCATTTTGGTCCGTATTTATTAATGTTCCTAAGGAAGACTTTAAGATTTTCTTTAACTTACCTTAACAAAATTATCGTTTTATAAACGCTTGTTTTATTCATAGGAATTTCTAAGGAACAATTGGTGCCTTAGTAAGGGAAAGTTTAAAGTAGCGTTCATAGAAACATAACTTAGATTAGAGAGATTAAAAGGTGTACTTTAGTTTGGTCATTTATAGTATGAACGTTCATGAATGCGGACCTTTATCTATTTTAGAATATAAATAAATACTAAAATAAATTCATTAATGGTCCAGAACTTCACTCTCAATTCAAATGATTATTTATTAGAAAATTCAAATATATTTTACCGTTTTGAAAATTAATAATCACCAGTTTGGATTCCGAACATCCCACTCCACTATTGAGCAATATCATCGTGTGGTAGACGTTGTCTCGTCTTCTTTATGTAGAACAGGATTTTGATCGAGTCTTGCACCAGGGACTGCTTTATAAACTCCGTAAATTCCTACCTCCTACATACTTTATCATTATCCGTTCCTTTCTCACTGACAGATTATTCAAAGTAAAACAGAATGGTTCCTATTCATTTCTCTTCTCTCAGTCCGCTGGTGTTGCTCAAGGTAGTATCCTCGGTCCCATCCTCTACACAGTCTATACAGCTGACATCCCAACCAATCCTAACACTACCCTTACCACTTACGGTGATGAAAAATATGTGTTTGCAGTTAATAACAACCCTTTACTTGCATCCCAAACTCTCCAATCCCATTTCGCAACCCTCGAATAATGGTGCCGTGATTGGAGGATCAAAATAAATCCCATCAAATCACCTTTATCCTTCATTGTAAATCTACTGACTGCCTTGTAGTTTTAACCTTTATAATGTTGCTCTTACCACTGTAGAACAAATCCGCTACCTTGGACTACATCTGGACAAACGACTAACCTGATATCCTCACACAAGACTAAAAAGAAGGGAAACTGCACGTCGATTTCGACTACTACATAACCTACTAGACAAACGGTCTGAACTTCCAATTCATTACAAAAGACTGATCTACGTGACAATTATAAGGCCTATCTCGACATACGGATTTGAGCTTTGGGACTCCACTAAACCTTCGAATTTCTCTCGTATCAAATTTTTACAATCCATAATCCTTTGTAAAATCCTGAATGCTCCTTACTTTGCCACAAATAAAATCATCTATAAAGATCTTAATGTTCCATATGTGACCGATCTAGCCCGAACCAGATATCAATCCTTCTATTATGAACTCCCTAACCATCAAAACCCTCTAGTTTCTAACCTTGCTTCTTCTTCTATTCCGGACAATCCTCCGAAGCGTCTGAAAAGAATATGACCTCGAGACCTTCTAGTGTAGAAATATGATTAGAGTGCTAACAATGGGAAGTTTCTCTACATGCCTGTTTCACTCCATTTTGATCTTACATGAAATTTACTTGATGTATTTTTATGTAACTACTGTTGTAAGTAGCAATAAATAAATAGTTAAACAATAAATAAGTTTCTTTAATGAGAGGAAATGATATTATTTTTTTAATTCTTAATATTTTTATCTACTCTGTTAGTACTATAATTCCTACAGTTTCTAAATGTATCTAATTTTGTAATTCGGTTAATTTTTTTTTTTTAAAGTCTTCACAATTTTCTAATTTTAATTTCAGCAGTTCGGTAAATTTTTATTATAATCTTAGCAATTCGATTAAATTATAATTAATGATAATATTCTATGGTAGAATTAATATTTTATAATATATTCCTTTACTGGTAGATTCTTAATGGTTAATTTTATAATTACACATATATAGAATATATGATAAATAAATAATTATTTAGAGTGTTGAAAACGCCGTAGCTTGGTATTGCGAACCATAATAAGCCTAAAGGAATGCGAAAAGGGAGCGAAGAATAATACGATAGGAGAAATCGGCTGACAGGCGAGAAATATCCCCGACTTTTATTTATGTAGGAAAAGAAAACTTGTAATCTGAGGGGCCTCTGCTTGAAAAAGCCAGGCTTAAGGAAAGAGGAAATTTTCCTGAAATATATCCTTTAAGGTATATTTCATTTATAGGTAGGATTTAAAAACCTTATAAAACATAGAGACACGTGATCAGACAGATTTCAGTGCTTTTATTAATTTTTAAATTTTTTTTTTAATTATTATAACTCATGTCTAAATCAATGCTCGGCCAAGTTTACAAGCTGAAGAGCCAAATTCACCATTAAATAGGTTGGGAAGGATTTCTAAAAAACATGGTTATATTTTTTAATAAATAACATGCTTAACAGACCAAAAATATATATATAAGATACATTTACAAGAACAGAATGTTCCAAGTCACAGATCATTGATGAAACAAAAATAATTTATAAATAAAACTCAGAGATTTAAATTAATTCCACCAACAATAATATTTGAAATAATGTAAATGATGATTTTTCCATTATTATAATACTCCATTAAGACTTTCTCTTTTGTACTGCAGAACCCTAAATTTTAAAGGCGATCATTTGGGTAACAATGTGGAGCCCTTTATGGAATAGGTTCATCACCTATGTAATTAACCCGTAATTATTCGCCAATGGCAAGAGCAAACCCCTTTTATAAGTAAAAGAAAACCGCTAGAAGAAAACAAGATAGTTCGGTAAACAAAACCATTTGCCACTCACAAATACACCACAATTTTCATATACTCTACTCCACAGCAGCGACGAACGATATTTCACAAACCCAACTGGCGGGGAGCTGGAGTAAAGAAAATATTTTTACTTTATTCATTAAAAAAATCACATCCAACATGATCCGACCAGATGACATCTATCGTTCGGTGCTAAAATAACATATTAAATGATAGGCATAAGTGAAATGTAAATATTACAGTTTTGATTATAAGAGCGTTGTAGAGACCATATAATTTTTAAGGTAGATAAGTCGAAGTGATACAATTAATAATTTAGTTAACAACTACTAAAATAAAAATAAAATAATAATTATTAAAAAAAAATCAAATTAAATTTAATTAAAAAAATAATAATAATAAAAACTGAAAGGATTCTGAAGTGAATAATAAAGCTGAAAATTTACATTTAGTGAATTAATATAATAATGAGAATAAAACAAGATGATACAGAATATGATAAAAATAATTTTTTTTTCTAACATTTTTAGATTATTTCTTTTCTAAATAAATTATTATCCATAAATTTTAAGATAATTCTATAAAAATAAAATAGTTTATGTGGAAAAGTACCAACGATTTTTAAATTTTCTATTTTATTATTACGGTGTGTTATGTTCGAATTTGTAGATTGTAAGTTTTGATAAATGACTATCAATACTGGTACAATAACATTCGATCCCATATCTTAATATCGATTCAAATAATGCTCTGTACATCATTATTAAAGCTTCTCTGTTAATTACAACTTGGAGGTAATAAATTTTATATGAACATACTCTTAATCTTTTTAAAACATTTACTATGCGTGGTTTCCAAGAAAAATTATTATAAACAGTAACATCTAGATATTTATATTTTTCTACAATATTTAGTGTTTTACAGCAACATATTTTTATATTATTAATGTTAGTGAGACAGTCACAGTGATAGGATTTAATCAAAATTATATTTTCCTCCACGTTAATACCGATACTATTTGTAAAACTGTCACTATTTAACTGATTTCAAAAACATATCTAAACAACTGTAATGAGGTGGATCCTTTAAAAGCTGTAATTTTATTCACGATTTACTTTTAGAAAAATTTTTTTTTTACTTTATTTAGTTTATTCACAACTGTAAAAATATTTTTACAACCAGCGAATGAGATGTAGAGAGAGAGAGAAAAAAATAATAATAAAAAAAAAAAGGCATGAAGGTTAAGGTCATCCAATGATGCCTCTCCATTAAAATTAAAATTTAAAAATCAATTTAAGAGGTCCCTATTCCAGCTCCTTCGTAAACGTCGTCTCTGGTAAGTCTCGTGTTGATAGTCCTTGAATTAGAGGGTTAGTGTAAGTCGGAAGTGCGTCGTGAAACCGTTTATACGATTTAATGGTTGTTTGTACGTAGGGAGTTCGTAAGTCTTTGTGTAAGTTCTTGTTACTGATGTAGGGGGGAGCGCTACTGATCAGTCTTAGTAATTTTGATTGAAACTGTTGCAGTTTCAGTAAGTTAGTTTTTTTGGCATATCCGTAAATTTGTGCACCGTAAGTCCAAATTGGTCTGAGAAGGTAAGTATAAATCTTTAGTTATTCTGAAAGTGGTAATTTTGATCGTTTATTTAAAAGATGAAATAATAATTTAAGTCGGAAATTAAGCTTTTGTTTTGTTATTTTTATGTGGGAAGTCCATGTAAGTCGTTTGTCTAATGTCAATCCAAGGTATTTTACTGTATCTGTCCGGGTTAAACTTCGTTCGTTTAGAAAAACCAAGAGGACATAGACCACGACGGAGCGTAAAAGTAATTTGAACTGATTTCTCAATGTTTATCCCTGTTTTCCATTTGATACACCATTCATGGATGTGAGCTAGATGTATTTTTAATTTTTCTGAGGCTTGTGCTGGGTCGCCATGCTTGGCTAAAATGGCTGTGTCGTTTTAGAAATTAAAAAAGGAAAACGTGTACTTTTTTACGTGGTACGTTTACTTTTACCGTCGAGCAAGATAAAAGAGTGGAAATGTATAGATATAGTCGATTGAAATCTACCAACTCAGACATGAATTCAGGTCAAAGGAAAAGGAATTATTCAAGATATCTGTATGATGTGAAATGCGGATGATGACACGTGGCTGTAATATGTCGTCCTTTGCACGTGCCCTAAAATATTCAAAAAGGTGCCTGTTACTGAACTGTTTGTCCCCTATCGATTTTCCGCTTTGAATCAACAGATCATGTCAACCGTTTGTCCCTCAAGTTCTCATGTCACGATTGTGTATTCACTTCCCATTCAATATGGACTATATATAAATAGCTGATTGGTCTTAAGTTAATAAGAAGGAAATGCAGAGAGCTGCGATCAACAACGAGGACAAAATAGTTTATAACTATTTTTCTTTCTTTTTGACTGTCTTAATGATAATAGTTTCTTCTTATGAAGATATTTTTATGGATTTTTTCCAGTTAAATAATAAACTAAAAATACTTACACATATTTGTATGATGCATTTCATGTTTTATACATAATAATAAAAATAAAATGCTTACTGAATCGATGCTAACACACCTTATAGTACAAGAGCCCAAGAAAAGAAAAAAGGCAGTTATCTCACCTCAATTTTTAATCACTGTAATGAAAACTATGTACAATTAATAGTCAAAATTAATGAGTCTGCCAAGTATAGGTAGGGGGAATAAAAAATGGCGGCTGTTCAAAACAAAAAATAAATAATAAATGTTAAATAAAAAAAATTACTTTTTCATTCGGAGCTATATATCTTAAAAACTACCAACAACACTCGAAAATCTAAGAGAACATTATTTAAAGAAGAGTAAATTTTCTAAAATATTAGCCCTAAAAGAGCTATTTATGCCCAATAGTTCTCGAGATATAGCTTTTTAAAAAGCAAAATTTCTTAAAAATCTTATGAAAGATTAGTAGTTAGCTAATTTATTTTGAGAAAGCAATATCTCAGGAACTATGTGACGTACAGATTATTTAGCTAGTTAAATTTACTATAAAATAGTTAATAATGTTTATCTTTGTAGGAGTAGTAGTTTTTATGATATTTGACAAAATAAACTCACAAAATGTTAATTTCTAGTTGTTTGTATAAAATGTTGGATTTTTGAAAAAATATATCTCTAGATCCATTAGACGCACATATGTCTGCCAGTACTCAAAATAAAGGAAATTTAACATACTATAAAGTAGTTTATGACACTTATCTTGGTAGGAGTAGTAGTTTTTATGATATTCACACATGAATATAAATTTGGCAAATGAAAATTTGTCCGAACAACTATAAATCAATTTATTTTTGCAACTTTCATGAAAACTACTACTTCTACGAAAATAAATGGCATAAACTACTTTATAGCTCATTAAACTAGCTTTAATTTGAGTGCTAATAGACAGCTGTACGTCAAATGGTTTTTGAGATATAGATTTTTCAAAATAAATTCACTAACTACTGATATTTCAGTACGTCCTTCCTATACAACATATTTATGAAATGTTGCTTTTTAATCCGTTGATTTATGATATGGCGCCCAATTGAATAATTAATTCTGTTAGAAAATGAGTCAATTTTTCAGCTGTACTATGCAACAGGTAGACTAAAGTTCCTTAATAAACAGGCATCCAGTAATTAGTTACACACGCTAATAGATTTTATTTTTTAAAAATCTAAAAATTGATCTCATTCTTCATTCGGTGTTCTTTATCTTTGAGAAATCAATATCTTTGAGAAACCTTACGTAAGAAAAAGCTTATCAAATTTTTTTTTAAAGTAGATTAAATTTATTTAATACATCCAATAAATATTTCCACAGTTTGATAATTTTTTTTTTATTTAATATCATTGACATAACCATTATCTATGATTTATTGTTTATTAAAACGAATAATAACCTAAATATAATGGAATAAACTCTCACACGCAATGGAATAAAGGATAAAACTCCAAATTGCTTTCCTCATTAATAAGGTAATTAACCGAAAAGCCAGATCATTAACAGGAGAGGGCCTCATTACATCAACTGATCTTTATAAATGTTATATCACTAATTAGAATTGTTCCTCCCTTTTTTTTAACAATTAAAAATAATTTTAATGATGTTTTTGCTTGATGTTTTTAATTGTCTAGGTCGTTAATTGATATAAAAAAAATCTCTTTTTCTATTAATTAAAAATCTATTTTTCTAAAATGTGTAAATTTAATTACATTTGCCTATATATCTATCTATAACTGTTTATGTATGTATCTATATATCACGTTTATATAATTAATTGATAAATTCCACTTTTCTTTTAATAACGATTTCGGATTTGCAAATTTACTTTTATAAACAACTAGTAGTTGTCCTAACTAGTCAGCGCAAAGCTCTAAATGTTCCAACAAGGATTGCCCTAACAAGTCAGCGGAAAGCTCTAAGCGTTCCAACAAGGATTGCCCTAACTAGTCAGCTCAAAGCTCTAAGCGTTCCAACAAGGATTGCCCTAACAAGTCAGCGGAAAGCTCTAAGCGTTCCGACAAGGATTGCCCTAACAAGTCAGTGCAAAACTCTAAGCGTTCCAACGAGGATTGCCCTAACAAGTCAGCGGAAAGCTCTAAGCGTTCCAACAAGGATTGCCCTAACTAGTCAGTGCAGAGCTCCAACGCTTAACTGCCAGTACCTTTGAGTACAAACGGGTTCATTGTTCACGTTTCTGAAGCGTATGTCAGGATAGACTGCATTATGGCTACAAAGACTCGATGCTTGCTATCTGTAAACCACCCAGAACTGGATGTATCATTCGGGTAGCCTTACTTGGTTGCTCCACCTTCCTTAAATTTTTTATATTAAAAGTAATATTAATAATCTTTCATTCTAATATAAGAACTTTACATCAGAACAACTATAACTTGGCCTTGAATCTTGTCCATCTAAATTCAACTCACGGTATTGTTTATATAATAATAATAATATTTTATTTATTCCGGGACTAGTCCCTTTAGAATAATACATAGAAATAGACAGATTAGGGTTAAGGAGCCACATAGATACTTAAACAAAAATATAAAGAAATATAAATAGTCATTATAAAAAAAATAATTATATATATTACTTTCTTACTTTAATCAGTTGGACAATAAAAAAAATAAATACATAAAAAAAAAAGAAAATGATGTAAAAATAATTAAGAATGATATAATACTTTATATAAATATTTACAACTTTAGGTGATCTGAATGGATAAGAAATGATTGAACAGGCGGGATTTAAAGGTAGTGAGGGTATTGGAGCGACGGATGTTAGAAGGGATAGAGCTCCACAGGGATGAGGATCGGATAATGAACGATCTATCGAAGGCAGCGGGGTTCGGTGGACGAATAGAGGATTTGAATTGAAGGAGCTCGGGAATGTATGAAGGACGGGGGGATTGGATGACTTGGAAGATGAAGGATGCCAGGGAATACGACGGTAGGAAGGATAAAGCCACTTCTACTCTGCATAAAAACGGGAAACAGAGGCGTCTCTTGGGATCCCGAAGATGAATCGTACACAGCAATTTATTAAACGTTTATATTATACGTTTTCTTTTTTTTTTTATTAATAATAAGAAGTAATTGGTAGGGCGAATAGTTACATTTTTGTTTAAATATTCCATATGTTCCCGGTAGAATTGTTTAATATTAGAAGGAACAATTTCTGAACGGAATGTTTTTGACATCGAGTAAGGAGATGGATATTCGAGCACTGAAATCATTCACAAGCTTAATTTATTATGTTTTTCAACTGATCTAGGCAAAAAAGATTATTCATTCTCTATGCAGAGAAATGATACCGAACTATAAGCCGGATTTGGCTATCCTATATTTATTCCTGAACTATAATCCTCATAGAGTAAATATTTAATCAGCCTCGTAAAATGTAACAGCAATACATTTTCGGGGCTGAGCTAAATGTCTTTAAGGGATGAAGATTTATTCATCGTAAAGGGCTGAAGTGGTCCCTCGCCAGCACTTACGATTATTTATTGATCATTGCAGAAGCTTCAAGTATAGCAAATGCACAATCTATTCAAAATGTCAGACGTTTTGAAATATTATGTTGATCCAAATGAGTATGAAGCTTATTTGGACAATACATCTAGAAACGTTAAGCCATATTCTGCAAAGAATAGGCTGGTAACCAGTGCGATAGCTTCACTTCCTAAGAATTACTGGAGCAAGTAGTGGCTTTAAATCAATTAATACATTTAAAATATCGAATTACTAATTAATTTAATAAATTATTTTTATTACAAAATATTTTATGTAAATAGTATCGCTTTTACGATAAAAATAGACTAAAATAACATTTACTTTCAGTTAAATTACTGAATTTTTAAAATTTAAATTTTAGTTTCTTCATATAAAATTTCAGCAGAATTCATGCACGTTAAAATATATATTTTAATTGAATGTTGAAAAAAAATTAATAAAAATACTTATTAAATTAATTAAATTTGCTGGATGCTAGAAGTCGGAAACTGGCTATTGCTAAGTTCCAACGCCGAATCACAGTAGAGATGACTGGTGGTCGAAGTTGCAGGTGAACTTGCTCCTTCGCTGTGTGTAGCACCAGTTAAGAAAAATAATAAATTAATTAAATAACATTATTAGAGAAAAACTTTATTCAAAAACAACAAAGTTGTGTTGCCCAAGTTCATTCAGTACACAGCATACTTATTCAACTTTAATCAGAAAATTTTTCTTAAAATCTTACAACAGGTATAAAAAGTAAACAATATATAATAATAGTAAATGACTTTTTTTTTTGTTTGACCACTTTGGTTCTTTTATCTTTTAATTTTCTTTCATTACTTTTTTCTTCTATTTTTTTTTAATCCCCTATTTTTTTTTGTTTCATCACTTTGGTTCTTTTATCTTTTAATTTTCTTTCATTACTTTTTTCTTCTATTTCTTTTATTAATCCCTCTTTTTTTCTTTTTTATATATATTTTCTTTTTCAACTCAATGTGACTTTTCTATTTCCTTCTTTTCCCCCTCTTTAACATAAATAAAACGCACCTAAAATACAAAATACAACTCATATTCATTTTAAATAAATAAGAATATGAACTCGTAATATATATGTCATATAATAGATATATATTAATACATAAAAAAAACAAAAACAAATATAAATAAAAAGTAACAAATATATGTAAAAATAAATGGCCAGGCACGCTCGGCTATCTCTGATTCTTCAACCTCTAAAATGCCGTCTCTCTTTCTTCATTTGTCTTCTTTAGGTAATAATCAAATTCTTTCAAAGTTCAAATTTATACTTTTTTTTATTACTGCTAACAATGCAAAATTTTTAATTCTTCCAAATATACAAAATTAACGGAAAAATTTAAGATTTTTTTTTTTAAATTCGGCATTCAAGCCCTGTTAAAAGATTTAAATGAAATAAAAAACGCTAGCTGAAAATGAAGATCGTTGTTTAATCAAAATTATTAGAGCCTTTTCTGAGAAATTTCCAAAACAATATGTAAAATTGATTCTAAGTGGCACTTCTGGTCAGTAGATTTCATCGAAAATGTATCTGTAACATTCCAGGCATATACTCGCCTTAAATGTGTAATTTCAGTGTGTGACTTTTTTAGCTGGAATTGTGCAAGATCTCCTTAATTGTGTACTTCTCCTTACTATATATTCCATATAAAAATTATTGAAAGTAACGAAGAATTAACTTGTTCCATTTACCCTAAAATATAAAAGTATCCTTAACAATTAATTTCACTCTTTCATTATAAATTATATTGGAAGAAGATAGTTGACCGTATTAAGTAGATTGGAAGAAGATAGTCCGGGTGGCGGTCAATAAAGGTATCAAAATAGTAGAAAGAAAACTATAAGAAAAGTCGTTACTGTCATTTGGTAGCATAAATTCATTCTACAGACCTGATGAAGCCCTACAAAGTGGGGCGAAACGTTGGTTAACAATAAAAAGTTTTCTTTTACTATTTTGATACCTTTATTCACCGCCACCCGGGCTATCCTCCTCCAATTATAAATTTTAAGTTTACCAAAAAAGTTTACTTTTTTACAAATTAAATTATACTATTTATGTTAGAATGTAGAACTATTATCTACAATTTTCTTATATTCTATTCATTATTATCACTATTGACAATCGGCAATATGTTGATATCTACTATTAATCCACAAAAAAAAATTTAAAAATTGCTAGGTACTCAGAAAAGCATACCAAAAAAAGCCAATTTTTTTTTTTAATTTTTAGCATTTTAAAACCATAATAGATTCAATAAATTATTAATTATTTAATAACGAACCATTATTTCAGAAAATATCAGATCATAATGAAAATAGAAAATTATCATCGGTGGATGAAGATCTCGAACTAATCCTTCAATTTCTGTAAACGTGAATTAAAAAAAGCCAATTTTTTTTTTAATTTTTAGCATTTTAAAACCATAATGGATTCAATAAATTATTAATTATTTAATAACGAACCATTATTTCAGAAAATATCAGATCATAATAGAAAATTATAAATAGACCAAAATAGAAAATTATAATCGGTGGATGAAGATCTCGAACTAATCCTTCAATTTCTGTAAACGTGAATAATTTTTTTAAACATGTCTACTACGTTCTGACTTATTGATTATAAGAGAAGCGCGGAATGAAGAAAGGAAATCCACAGGTGTTGGATACACATACAAAAAAACATGAGGCGAATTCCTGGAATTGGACAGAATATAAAGCATGTTGCAAAAAAAGCACAGTGTAGACAGGACATAAAGCATACTTTGCCGTATGCTGCAAATAAAGTACAGTATGAACAGAATATAAAACATTTACAGCACGCTGCACTAGAACGGACAAGAGAAGAATGCGACAACGTATCACAACAAGCTTTAAATAATTTAATTTCTGCATTGTCTCGAAAACTATATGATATGAAGAGACACCAGAGCTAGAAAATTACTGCCAGTAAACCACTTGTACATTTTTTATGTATTTAGTGAAATTTACAACTGCATAAAAAAAAAAATACAATAAGTGAAGGTGATAAATGTTTCATAACACATAACAGTCTTGAGAAGGAATCATCAAATGGTGGTAGTTCAGTCTTTACTTTAATCAGAAGATCTCATGGTCATCTTTTTTTTAGACACCTCGGAGGATTATCAAGACTTTTTAATGAAGAACCAATGGGTTAGGGTGGATAAGGATTTTGGAATGAAAAGAGGTGTGTCTATTTCGGGCCAAATCTGCAACTAATGGGATGATGAGGTCTTTGTGGGTGAGTTTATTTGTGACGTAATTAGGAACATCTGGGCCGCCCCTAGCTCAGTGGTTAAGCACAGTCTTACCAATTGATGTCTATTGGTGGTGCCGGTTCGAATCAGGCCTGGGGCGTTGACTGTTTTCATTAAGTAGTGGTCCCACAAAATGAAAAACTTTGTCCCTCAACCTTGGTTAGGCAGTATAGGACTCCAATAGTCTTAGCCAAAAAAAAAAATAAATAAAGAGTACCTTCAAGGAATTTTACGGAGGGTTTAGGATTGTCAAGATTGGATACGGACTTGATGAAGCCCCAAAGCTTAATCCCGTATGTCCAAATAGGTCTGATTATCTATCATTAGAGTTTTGCGTAGTAAATGGGATTTTTTTTTTCTGACCTAGAAAAATAAACGTAAACAAATTAAATATATACAATAAAAATGGATGTATATATGCAGGCAAATATTGATCTTGGTTTGCCAGAGTGGCATTATAAGATAAATTGCCGGGTCCGCTGAAGGCGGTGTCATCAATGATGGCATGAGTCTACCGTAAGCGTACTAGGAATAGGGAGGGGTTATTCCAGCTGGCGATAGGAAATGGGAAGTTTAGAGCGTTTGTCAAGTAGGTGTTGTAATAATCGGAATCTACGAGCTGTTTCTTGTCGTTTCCATCTAGTAAGGTTGTTCCAAGTAAGTCTCTTGTCAAGATGGAGTCCTAAGTAGCGAATCTGTTTAAAAGGTTCTAGTATAATATTAAAAAAAGATACAGAACAGCAGTAGAGTAGAGGTTTACGACGGAGAGTAAAGGTCTGATGGGACACTTTTACATTTAACGTGTAATTTAAAAGTAAAATAAAAATAAATGTTTTATTTTTTGTTTTTAATTTGTTCGTTTGGTTTTTTTACTATCACTATCTCTTGGTTTCATTTTTCATTATGCTTATATTATTTGCCTCTGATAGGGCTAAACTAAAATGCTCCGATCAAAGCTTAGAAATTAACTATTTTCATGATAATTTCAACGGATACGACACTTTTAATCAGTATTTTATATTATAATATTAAATAAGGAAAAGATAGTTGAGTGGTGCGGTCAGTGAAAACACAAATAAGTAAACACTTATTTATTAGTCCCAACGTTTTGGCCATAATTTCAAGCCTTCTTCAGGGCTAGGAACAAAAAAATAAGATAGCAACTTAAATGAATAAAAACAATTACAGAATGATTAGAAAAGAAATAACATTATGGATACATAAATAGTGTTGACAGACATGTATGGTCTAAGAATTATAAGAAGATAAAGGCTGTATGAGAAAAATAATAATAACAAAATTAAGCAAGAGGAAAGAACAAATAATAAAATACATATGAAAATATAGTAAGTAAATATAGAAAATGAAAATTATTTTTAAAAAAGTCATAAAAAAACAAAACAAAAAAAAACCCACTTTTATTTTAGTTTACACTTTTTCCATCAATTGTTGCTTTTCTTCTCTCTCAGTATCTTCTTATCATTTTTGCGTGCCTTTGCTTCCTCTCTTCCGACCACGAAGTATCCTTCCGTTTTTCTTTATTTGCTGGAAGAACATAGATTTTTTTCCGTACTATTCTCTATCCAGGTAGTCTTTGTCTGCTATTTTCATTTTTTTTTGGTTTCCTCTCTCATTTACTTCACATATCCTCCTACGCTCTTGTATACACGGATTCTGTCAAAGAGTTTCTCGTTCAGTCTGCTCTAGTCCATTCTCATCATGTGCCCGTATAATCTCAGTCTTCTGATTCTTATTTCGGTTTCCAGGTCATTTATCTCCCTGTAGATTTCCTGGTTGGGTCTTAACCTGTAGCTTGTGTTTTCTTGGCCCCATAGATTCTCCTCAGGAACCTTCTCTCTATTTTCAATAATTTTTCCAGGCTAGGGGAGACATGTTATCCCCATTCCGTATAAATTTACTGGATTTATGACCGTGTTGTAATGTATTATTTTTGCGTTAGATTATAGGTTTTATCGTATTGTAAATATCGCCTGTTGCGAAACTTAGCCAACTTGATGATTTTATCTTTTCTGCTCTCTTTCTCCAAACCGTTATTGCTACTATCTTTCCCAGATGTTAAAATTTCTTTGTCACTCTTATCTGTCCATATTTCCATCACTTTATTTTAAATAAAGTTACTTTGTACATATATATATATATAAGTTAAGTATTGGCGAAAGCACAATGTCAAAAAATAGAAGAAGGAAAAAGATCTAACTCGCTTGAACTGCTGTAAAATACTGATCTATTTGCGGAGCCTGTCCGTCTATATATATACAATAGGTCAGCTGTTCTCGATCAGCTGATATGGACCCGTCAGCTGACAGTCCGTAACTTATATATATATATATATTACTAAATTTAGAATCATCTTCTTTCCTTTTTTTGTGTTTATTATTTTCAGTAATGAACCTTCACAATTGACCAACAAAAAAAAAAATAATTTAACCTCTTACCTCAAAATTTAAAATTTTATGATTCACGTTACATAGCCAAAAATTGAATAAAAGTATCTTTTAGTTCTATTGATGTGAGATGTGCTACATTAAGTCATCGTAAATATTGCATTTAATGAAAATCAGAGTACTTACCATACGTAGCCTACCATAAGTACATGGTAATTTATCGAATATTTTAGTGTTTCATCCTCTTACATGTTAACAATAACCCACACTCAGACCATCTTCATGATAAACCTTGATGTTAACAAATCGGAAGGAATAATAAAGTTGCGGGTCAGCAATAATCAGGGGCAGTGAATTGCCTATTAGCTCTTAGTGGAGAATTCTAGTCAATTCCCGACGTTATTAATACGGGATTTCCCGCGCCGACTGCAACGGATAATAGATTTATGACCGGAGTGTGGCCCGCACTCTGTGTTCCGAATCACAGCTTTAATGAAATATTAGTTCACCAATTGGAATTTACGATGGCAGCAAGAAATAGAGTATGTGCTTCCCAAAAAGCAATACTCTTTCTAAGGCTGGATTCTAAACCTAATCAGAACTTGACCAAACCAAATCATGTTATAATATTATAATTTAATGTACAAAAATGTCCTTGTGCTAAATTATGTTCTAGTGCTTGCATAAAAACGTTCTAGGCCTTTGTAGGTGAAGGTTACGCAGTCTCGTAACGGCAGCGGAGCCATTCGATTTAGACCTGTACGGGATGACTTTTTTTCGTGTTGGCATTAAAAACTCAAACTCCTGGTTAGAATAGAATAGTAACCTATAGGATAAACTTTCCCTCCTCCTCGTGTTTCAGAAATGTAGAAGAAGGTACTAAAAAAACTACCAATAATTTCAATCCATTAAATACGAGGGTGATACCAAAAGTAAGATCTCCCATATTTTAAAAGTATCCCCCCCTTGTTTCTTTTCTATAATATTTATATCATTATAAACTTTGCAATTTTGTTTATTTTTCAAAATAGTCCCTACTTTAGTCGATGTATTTTTGATGACGTTCTGATTTTTTTTTATGGTGATGTCATATCACTTCCTCGGCACGTCTTTGAGAAAGCTCTTCATCTCAGTCCAATATTTTCTATTGGATGCCAAGTCCAGACGATGTGACAGGAATAAAGTCCGCAAAAATCAAAACACAGTCTGTCGGTAAGATTATAGCAGCTACTTTATGCCTGTTAAGGTCTCCATAACATTATTAGATACCCTAACAACAGTCCAGAACAGTCTTCCAGTCGCATTAAGTCAGAAAATCTACCTCGACAGCACAGAGTGCAATGAGGCTCAATTCCTCAAGGACGTGGCGGGGAACGGCGGGTACGGCATGGGCATAAAAAAAACTCACAGCTTCAAAAATGCATAGATAGAAGTGGCGATAACGTAGAAAAATAAAGAGATCTTCAACCTTTAAAATTATGTAAATATTATACTAATAAAAGCAATTCCTAATTTGTTCAGCTATTTGTTTTTTCTAAAATGAGGTCTTACCTTTTGGGAGTACCCTCTTATTATAATGGAATGAAGACTAATATTTTATAAATATATTTTCGTAGTATTTAATTACTAAATGAGGGTCAAAAAAGTATTGAGTTAGTCGACCGGATACAGATTTGGTAACCTCTTTTCCCCTCCACCAATCCTTCCTAACAGCCCATCCCCTTCCTATTTGCAGGTTAAAAGGAGAAGGATCAATCTCTTTTAAGGGGGGGGGGCTCAATCAGATTAGTTTCTTAAAACTGATCTATCGATTTTCGAAGATACACCTAACACGGTTCTACAGTGTTACCTTCAATTTTCTTATAGATGAGAATAAAACAATTCATAGAACGTATTTGTTTAAAGCTAAGTGCTAGACTATCTGTTCTGTAATTGTTTCAGTTAAGAGAGTTGAGGTTAAGAAGTCTTTTTTTTTTTTTTCATAAAGATCTCTAACTTAGAAAAGGATAGTTATTGGTTCCAGATTTCAGAGAAATTAAATTATTATAATAAACGTGAAAAAATTTAATATACTCTCTTAAACACTGAAATGCAATAGCTATTCAAACAATAAATATTTCATTCATGAAGAAAATAAATAAATAAGAGAGAAACTAAGACAGGGTCATACCTTATTTAGCTGGATAGGTACATATGATTGAAAAATAAAAATAAAACCAGTTTTTAGAAAACGTTTGGTAAAAATTAAAATTCATAAAAAATATGAAGTAACATAATTTATTTTTGTAAAACATTTTTTTTTCGGCCAATATAAGAATTAACGGAGGGCACTTGTTGATCGAATCTTATATTCGAAGTTAAGTGAACATATCAGAAAAAGTCTCTGGTGGTGTGCTCTTCACATAACTTTCACTCCTATTTTAAGATTAATTAATCTTTCAATAAAGCTATTTCATCAATATTAAGGATGATATAAAATAAAATCTGATCGTCTATGGTTATTATCATAGAAACAAGAAAAAACATTTATTTCTTCCTTTGGTTAATTATCAAATTCTTCAATATTTTATATTTACTAATTGTTTATCATTACTAACAACGAGATATGGTTTTATATATTTTTTTATGGTTTTAGATATGGATATGGTTTTTAGATATTTCAGTTCCTTTCATTATTACAGTTATAATAAAATTCGCTAACTTACAGATTTAACCCATCTTTTTTTCATTTTTTACTTATTGCTACTTACAACTGTATTTACATAAAAACACATTAAGTAAATTTCATGTAAGTTCAAAATGGAGTGATACAGGCGTGTGGAGAAACTACCCATTGGTAGCACTATAATCATACTTCTACATTAGAAGGTCTCGAGGCCATCTTCTTTTCAGGCGCATCGGAGGATTATCAGGAATAGAAGAAGAAACAAGGTTAGAAACTAGAGGGTTTTGATGATTAGGAAGTTTATAATGAAAGGATTGATATCTGGTTCGGGCTAGATCGGTTACATATGGAACATTAAGGAACGTCGTCTTTAGGGATGATTTTATTTGTGACAAAGGAGCATTGAGGATTTTACGAAGGATTAATCCATCTTTGAAATCGATTTTAACACATTTTTTGTATCTTAGACAAGAACGTGCTCAGGATTAAAACTAGGAAGAGGGGATAAACCATGGTCGTATTACTGGAATGAAACCAAAATTTTAAGAAAATTATACCTAATTATAGCAGTACTTTATTAACTATTACAATTGTTTAATTAAAAAAAAATTTTTTTTTACTTCTAGGGGGTGGTATCTTCCTTTCTCCCTGACCTTCTCTGTGTACCTCCCCCCTAGACGTATATTTACCTCATTTCGGAGAAGGGCCAAAAGAAGATGAAATATTGCATGAAAAGAGAAGGGATAATAACTATACAAGACGGTTTACCATCAGTATTGAAAGCACGTCCTACGACCTGATCCTAGCTTCCTAGCTAACGGATAGCTCTGACAGGAATCCTATCACACCTCCAAAGCCTCAACAAATAGCTTCTCTCCTTCTCTGAACTAGCAGGGTATACTTTACGTGAAAATATTTCTTCTCTTTCTAATCGAACATTATTATCCAATTATATATTTGTTAAATTATTAAATAAAAAAAACCTACACATGTATTCTCGTACTATTTTGTTCTTGCTATTACAAAGATATGATATTTTGAGCCAGATCTTGATATAATTAATGTATAGTATAATCAGTTTCTTGGCGTATAATACGAAGCCATCACATTTCATTCATAGATTTCATTTTTCTCATTACTACTCAAACAATAAATTAACGGCACACAGGGATGAAGAATGTCGACATGCTTTCTTTATTATAGTTTTTATTTTCTCTCAAATCCAAGAAAATTAAAATTAAAATAATTTCACATAGTTATAATTAAAATACTTAATACACTAAAGTCATCCTAAATCTATGATTTCCTATTACAGGGGGGGAGGGTGAGCCCTGGGCAAGAAGAGTTCCATTCTTCATTTTAGGCTTGAAAACTGATTCAAATATCATCTTGCGAAATCTAGCCGAGACGTTTTCTCGACGCAGGCTGTTAAAAATAAAAAATTACGAAGGGAAAATCAGCCATTAATGTTGACCACAGTAATACAGAAATTTTCACAGAGTGGGGAGATTTATAATAGAAAATAAATTATAACACACATAATACAGGGCATACTAGTCAAAGAGCCTGTTGTATTCATATGTAATAGAAATAGTTTTCAAGAAAACAGAATTTTTTTATCTAGCAATCAGAATTTTTTTTACCAATCCGTTAGTGGTTCGACTTGACCACCCACCGCGCAGCTCAGTTATGAGGGAGGAGTTCTATAATCTTGCCGCTTACAATTAGTCTAAAATTTGTTTATACTTTTAGATTAATTGTAAGCGGCTTAAAATTTTAACATGTGATAGGAAATTTCATAAATTAAAAAAAAATGAGTCTTTTAATTTTTATAAAGGATAAAAAAAATCGGCAAAAAATGTTTATTATAATTGTCTCAAAACTTCTCTGGTTCTTAAATAGAAAAATTTACATATATTTATTAATTTGAGACTACAATTTTGACTTTTACGAAGTAAGTCTGCATAAATACTAATGGAGAGGTATTTCCAATAACTTAGTAACACGTTATAATGCGCAAACATTTATCAACATAACTTGTAGGATTTCTTCTTTAAACAACTCTTAAAGAGGGAGAATATTCTTATTTCAAATTATGACTTCTTTTTTTTTTAACTTCAAAATTAAACAATATCAAATTAATAGTTTAAATATATTTAATGACATGGCGATGTTGCAGAGGTGGACATCAACGGAACATGCTTCTTTCACGAACAGTGCGAGATGCGAGTGCAGCAGACGGAATGCCGGGACAACAGGTGCTCCTGCAGGTTCGAGATGAAACCAGCCCTCAACAAGAAGAACCAATTAGAGTGTATCGGTCAGTTGGTTATTAATATTATTAAATTATTATAAACATACAATTGGACAACTTTAGTAATGAATATTTCTTATTCTTATGTATTTCATAGAAACTGACTTACGTTCTTATTTAGTATTTCTAGTTGGGTTTTATATTAATTTTTTTCAAGAAGAATTTATTTCATATAACTTTAATATAAGTTGATTTTTTATCATGAGTATTTTCTTATTTGTTTTAACTGTCTCAACAATTAGGTCTAATTTTTATTATGTTCATCTTTTTGCACCATTTCATCTATTATTGCATTTTTTTTTTAAACTGGGTTTAAATAACCCTGCGATTATAGAAAAGTTTTACAACTCAAAATTCGGCATTTTTGAATTATGGAGTCACAAATGTACCCAATGGCAGTTAGAACACTGTAGAAAAACGTCATAAGTGTAACTGCGTTCCCGGCCGCAAGGGAACAGAAGTATTATCAAATTGCTCTCATGAAAAATTTTTGATCCTCAGTTGTGATTCTTTTTATGATGAATGTAGCGGTATGTCCATCAATAATTTAGGTAGATGAATGAAATAGATGATGAGTAAACTCCCCGAAACTTTTGGATATTGAAATAAAGTCAAGAAATAATAAAATGTTAATAAAAATAAATAAAAAATACTAACAAACCCTTTTGAACTATAAATTGAAAACTTGAAATTAAATTTTATTTTAATTTCATATACATCTGTATTTTATTCAACTTCTATCTATATTTTCTCATATTCTATTTTGTAATTCCATAATATTTATCTTTTTAATTTCTATTATTCTAATATTTTATTGATCTTATCCTTGATGAAGGCCTATAATTTAGGTCAAAACGTCGGCACACGTCAAATACTTTATTACTTTACTACTTTATTTCTAAAACACACTTCCAATCAATAACTCATAAATCTTAACATTGTGTGTTCTGGTTTAGATAAGATTCAAAGTATTTTAATTAATGGCATAATGTATCAGGTAATATTTAATAACTAATTAATGGCATAATATTCCAATCAGGTAATGTTCAATTGCTAATTAATGACTTTCCATTCCATTTAGGTAATGTTGAATTACTAATTAATGGCTTGTATTTCCAATTAGCTAATGTTTAATAACTGGTTAATGGCTCTTCTTTCTAATTAGATATGTGTAATTATTAATTAATGTCTTATTTTTAATTACTTATGCAGCGGACAACGTACCCTGGGAGCCGGAGAGGTACGTGGATCCTACCATGATCGGAGTCCTGGTGGGAATGGCTCTTATGTTCATCATCATCTGTGTCGTACTTCGCCTCTTCAGCAAGTCAGTACCCCACTATCCTCACCTACTAACTTGAATGCATTCCATTTAATTTTATTTTGGTATTGTTACCCTACTAACATTTATTCCTTACTTTTCATTTCTCGAGACCGATTAATCTAGTCAGATACTCATTTTTAAAAAATGGGGTCAGAGTTAGCTATATCAGGTGCATGGCCTTAATCCTGATTAAGGTGCCCGATGCTTAACACCCACCCCATAAAACATACATGTGCAAATAGTTTTAAAAATTAGTTTCTTCTAATTTTTGTTTTTTACTTAAAAATCCTAAAAGTTGTACTCTATATAAGCGAAAAGTTATACTAAAAAAAATTTACAGCATTAAATTTAGCGTCGAATGATTACTGCACCATAATAATTTGGTCAAGTAGTAGGTCATAAACCAATGTTTTTCCAAATGTTAAAATTATAATCTATGATTATTTAGAAAGATAAGTGAAAGGCGATGAGATAGAATTTAAATGTGGAAATGAACAGTGAATTGTGAATTAGGGTGATAGGGAAGAAGGAGAATTATATAAGGAGGTACCGAAGTCAATAAAGGATTTGTCAAACAGCGGTTTTACGGGGACGTATATAGAGATTAGAAGGGTGGGATCCTGTATTACGGTAGAGGATTTAACAACAAGAGCAAATTGGATAATATGATATAAAAAGGAAGCAAGAAATACAATTTTCATTCGTCCAGGAAAAGCTACTTTACTACTTAAAGCTACTTAACTCGGACTTGTATTGTGAAATATGACTTTCGAAAATAAATGGAAGAAAAAAAACATTAATATATTCAATCTACTTTCTAGTTCAGAGGTTCCCAAACTAAAAAATATCAAAATGTCACCACAATTATCCTTAGAGTATTTGAGTATGCAGTAAAATAAGAAAAAATAGTGCAAAGTAAATGCTCGAATGAACATTAACTATTATAATTTAATTAATTTTTTAATATTTAGAGAAAAAGGCATTCGCTTGCGGCACCTCAGGGTGCCTCAGCACCCACTTTGGGAACTCCTATTCGTGTTCAACAAATAACAGTTAGCATCCTAAAATAATTTTTTTATTAAATATCATTCAAAGAGTTTTAATACCTTATCAATTATAATCTTAAAAGGACAAGTTTAAAATCCTTTTTCATTTCTTCAATTCTTTGATATAATGGACGTTTCGAGCTTAATTTCGCTCGTTGCCAAATTGTAATAATATTTAATTCACAATTTAAAAACTATCCTTACATATAAAATAGCTTTAAACAAATTTACCACAGTAAAATTTCAACTCAGAAAATCGAAAAAAAAAATTAAAAATCGATTCCATAAAATGCACTTCTGTTCGGTCGATTTTATCGTCCCACATCCCAGGCATATACCTCTCTGAAATAAATAATTTTAGTTTCACAGTACTTCTTGTTTTTGATCTAGGCTGTTCATATACACACAGATCATTTTGCGAGATTTGGTAAATAATTTGGACTCAAAACGAGTGTCTCCATCGAAAACTCAAATTCGAAATGTTTCAAGGTAATACTTTCTCTTACTACATATTCCATGTATGGATCATTATATGAAGATTTCACTTTCTAAAATATCAAAATTAAAAACCCATAATTTTGAGCTATAAAAATGTATACCAACAAAGTGGCACATTACCTTCACTAAAAAGGTTGTGGTAGTAGGAGTACCTTTAATTATAGTTTTAAAAAATTATAATTTTTTTTTTTAAAATAAAATGAGAGAGTGAAGGGTGAGTGAGGGATCACAAACAAGCTTTTGAGGAAGTAAAGAAAAAATAATGTTTCAAAACTTAAAACAGTTTAATATTTACGTGAAACGAGAAACATAATGACTGTATAACTGATTTACATGGGCAGAATTGCTCAATAACAAAATGTAATAATCATAAAGCCAACGAAAGGAAAAAAATTGAGAATTGTGAAGTCATATAAAACTTGAACAAACAGTACATTGAATCTGCGCTAGCTGTCACTATCTTTCACATCTTTTCAAATTAAAATAATATTCACATTTATGAGCACAACTAAAAAAATAGGTAATTTATTTTTCATAAATCACTTCAATTTTTACAGTTCTTTGACTTATTGAAAAAATATGTACTAACTGACCTAAAAGCATTACAAATTAAACACCTATAAATATTCTCACATTTGGCAGGCAAACCAACTCTACCACATAATTTCTACTATACTTACTATACAATCAGTTCTGATTTCACTCAAATAATATAGTCTGATATCTCAATCAGTATCAGTCTTAAATAGAATTAAATTACAAATAAACTACGTATTCAAAATGATGAATATTTAGGAAATTATGGATACCATATATCCTACGAAAACACATTACATTAGGGACTGCAAAAAATACCGACATCATTATTATTATTCAAGGAGACATTTAGCACCAGAATAGTGGCATTCTCAAGTGATCTTAGTTGGGAAACATTTTCTGAGGCAGCATTCATGCTTAAGAAAGATTTTTTTTTTTTTTTTGGAGTGTTTCATGTTTTGAATTGAATGAGCTAGACAGTTCAGTTTTAGTTTTGAGATTGAATCCTGATGTAGAAGGGGTTAAATTTTCATCCAGACATGAGTTCTTGATTTTTTCGTTGTAATTTACAGCTAGGATGGTTTTTGGAAGGTTGAATCCCCAATGGCTTTTGAGAAGTTTGAAGTCAAAGACAAGAATCTGCTAGATTAAGTTGCTTACAAATAGCTAGCTAATGTAGGTACCTATCATATTAAAACTACTAGATTATGTATTTTTTTTTGTTTTTGTTTCCCCCGACAGCAAGGCAAGACTGGAAAGAATTTAAAAATAGTCTCTAATCTTTAAAAATTTTTTTAAATCCTGAGACATGGAACTACAGTCCTTAACAAATTTTTAACGGCCAATTAGTAGGTACATAGCAAACCAAAACTATTTTCTATGCAGATATAAGTATTTTGTCAGAGTATAATGCCCCCAAACAAGTTTTTTTGTAAAAGCGTCTGACTGATGGTCTAGAACAATCAAAGGGACTACCTGCCACCATCCCTTCCCATTCCAGCCATCTAGCTGGAATAGGAATACCTAGCCCTTCCATCCCAGCCATGCTCTTCCTCCAAGCTACACCTCCAAACATTTTCTATGGAGGGAGAGAAGGAAAAACTTCTGGATCTATAGTTTTATTTTATTTCTTTTTACTGACTACAATAAATAATGAGCCATATGTTTTAATGGAACCCTCATTTAATAACTGATGTAATTTGAATAACATTGAACAGGTTATTTGAACAAATTATTAAATAATGACTTCCAACAAAGGCAATATTTTATTAAATCAATAGTTAACATGTGTTTTCATTGTAATAAAACGTATTATACCAATCATTATACGTATTAATTAGGTGTATAAGGTTTAGTAATTATGTTTATTCTAAAACAGTATTGCACTGTAGCAATTATTGAGCAATTAATGCTTAAGCTAGTTAAATTAGCTGCATAGAGAGAGATGACAGTAATTTGGCACCCAGTGGTCAGCTGACTGCCAATAATTGACAGTGCACCTCTGTGTTATATCTGCAGCTGCTAATCTCCTATACCAAATTGATAGTTAATGCATTTCTCAAGTATAGCTACTACTATACAATCATTGATTATAATTACAGTGCTGTATTATTTATTATTATACAATTGCATTGCTATTATCAATTTAAATAGGTACAAAGTAAATATTCTATTTTACCTAATTAAAAATAAATTGTTTAAGGAAGTTATACATTATTCTTAACAAAATATATTGTGGGCTAGTTATGTCATGATAACAGGCATTGAGACTTGAAAGAGATCTTCATAAGAAGCATATATGAATAAAATATTTAGCACAGGAAATATGATAGAAGTATTATTTTATATCATTTTAATCTCAACGAGATCCCTCCTTTCTCAGAAAATAAATAAGTGTATTTAAATAATTTCAGATTCCTTAGTTCAATAAATTGAAAAATCAAAATATATGTATCCTTAAAGAAAAGAAAATATTAAGAAATTCCAAACATCTATTCAAATGTTTTATAACTAATAAGGGGTTTAGGAAAAAGTAAAAATAAAATAAAAACAAGTAAAAACATTAGAAAATAAACGCTACTCCTAATATTAAAAGAAGTTCAAATATGAAATAATGTATATGCATAAATGTAATAATATAAAATAATAACAAAGCATGCAATAATGGTAATCATTTGGTTTCAAGATGAATTGTAGATTTCTCCAAAAAAAATCCTCACTCTCTCATATGCATTTCAATATTGAAACTTTAAAATTTACTTTAATTAATTATTTTAAAAATTTATTTTAATCATAACTAAAAATCACTGTGCAATAAAAATGTTTTCTTAGTTATTTCATAGCTTTAATTTTAAATATTTAATAATTCCGACAATATTAATACTTCAGCTTTAAAAATGAATAATATTATTTTATGTCATCTAACAATAATATTTTTAAAAAATTAATGAATTTCTTATTTAAAAATTAAAAACTAAAAGAAGATTTTTGAAATGTACAATGAAAGGAGGATGCGACTGAAGATCCTGGTGACCCTCAACTCTCACATTGAAGTAATAAATTTAGTCATTACACATTTAATTTAATATTAATGATTTTTCTTATTTATGCATTGTAAAACACAAATTATTATAAATTAATAAATTTTATACTTTTAAAAATTCATTCATTCTAAAAAATAAATTAAATAAGTTATTTAGAAAATTATATCATAATAAATAATTTTATTCATATTTAGACTGGTAGAAATTAAAAATTATTGATAAAATAATAAATTTTAACAGTAGTAAAAATAGTAAATTTGCAATAAAACAGTAAATTAAATTAAAAAAATTAAACTGATTTTATAACTAAAATGCTAATAGTATTATTTTGTTTTGAAATTCCTGAATAAATAAACATTTTAACTAATAATTTGTGAGATGAGGCCACCGTAGACAAACTGTAAATAAATTATATACACATGCACATGCTCCATGCAACCAATATATACTGCCTGCCAACTGTGGATACATAAAGCATTGAAATTTCTTTAATATAAAATAATTAATTATTGCAACAATATTTTTAATTTATATCTTTTTTCTTCTTTCTTAACTTACAAATCAAATTAACCTATAAAATAACAAAAACTGAATCCTTTATAATTAAATATATGAGCTGTTTATTTTAAATTTGGTGAAGTCACGATTTGTGTTCAAATAGAAATAATGATAGTTTTGTGTTGGATAAAATTTAAAAATATGGGTTGCAAATAAAATAGTGGAATAACCTTTTTAAGTTTCTAAGAGTGTCAATCATCCCAATCAGCAAAATTAACATTATTTAAGAAATTATAAGATTTTAATGGATATGAATGGACTCATGCCACATTCAAAATCAAATATTCAACTTTTATTCTTTATTACTTTGTTGTTTGTTGATTTTCACTTTAAAATTAATACTGTTTTATTAATTATTTACTTTTATCCAGTTTGAATATGTGAGAGATATTTAAACTAACTATGGCATGTAGTTGGTACATAATGTAATAAATTAATTAATTCCTTGTACTATAGGTTTGGGAGTGGTCTTGTTATATCGGTACCAAATTGACATTATTAAATTTTTTTGATTCCCCATTATTGTTTGATAGAATAACTTATGTGGATTGCTTCTCAAAAATTTCGTCCAACATATTTTAAACCAATCTAATCTTTCACTGTCAGTATTTTCCAATATATTAAAATTTATACGATTTCAAATAAACCATAAATTAATAATCCGAATTTATGAAAAAAATAATCAGCTTATATTTATTCACTAATAAAATACAACTTTTAGGTGCTTCATCAATGTAATTCATAATTCATAATGTACGGTAAAGTTTAGAAATGCCTATCAAATAAAGATAATTGCTTTCTTGGAAATTTTGGTTTAAATATTCATAAATAAAAACAAATTAAACAAAATAAAAAACAATGTTGACATGCAATGACCACAGAAGCCAGGGCAGCAACTATGGGCCAGCTCAAACATAATTTAGAAGTCATAATTTATACAATTTTCTAAATTCTACATGACTGTATATATATATATATATTTCATTAAAAGTTCTAATTAATTTTTAATAATTGCGTGTTGGTTGCTAAATATTATATAAATACTGCTCTAGAACAGTATGAACTACTACTAGACATGAATTGTCTTATTAAAATAATTATACAATTTGCGAATCTAATATTGTTTGAGTAAAGTCCCATAGTTCATATTAAGATATAATTCTGCTGACCTTGCATCTTTTCTTCCTGAAGTTGGTTTGGAGTCTGGAAGTATAATGTGAACTTCCCGCAGCTATCTACATACTGCTCTGTCCTGTAAAGTAAAGAAACATTAATAGAAATAATTCCAATAAATTTTATAAAACAATTTCATAGTTTGACATTTAAATATTCCACATTTGGTAAACCAACGAGCTCAGGGCAAGAACATTTCAACATACCTTAGTAGAAGAAGTAGAGAAAAGGAAGGGAGGACCTCCTTTCCCTTCCAAAACATGACTGTCAATTACTATTAAACAACCAGTATATACATATATATTTTTAGTTTAAATTAAATTTAGTTTTGATTTATTGCAGCCTTGATTCTTTATATAGCATTTATGAAATGACAGCTTCAGAATTTTAATATATTTAATAATCTGACAACTTTTCAATCCATTAATATATCCATAATTTACTCTGAAATCTAATAAAAGAACTTTCCATAATGAAGCACTAAGAGACAACTTGGTCTGGCTAAACAAAAAGAAAATTACTCCTTTCACATTATATACAAGATATACTAAATTTTATAGTTGATCAAGTTCAGTATCCATTAAAAAAAAAATTATTTGTACAGTTTGGTATGCAGATAAGTTGTTGTTATCTTAATCTTGTTAAGGTTGAATAATGACAGCTGTAAAAATATCAAGCTACCTTTTTTCGAAACTTTAACTAAACATCAAAGAGTAAAACCCATATATACTGAGCTTTTTAAAGTAACAGCTAGATTTCAGTTTTAAATACTCTTCCACTAGGCTGTCTGCTGTTTAGCCATTTTTTATTTTATCTACAAAATGCATTTGAGATACCATCAAAGTTTTTTCTGTCTCTTCAAAAAGTATAGTCAATACTCTACAAGATTTTTTATATATCTTATACTAATTAATCCTTATGAGATAGTCCCATCTCCCTATTTATTTCCCTTCTCTGTTTAATATACCTGTGGTAAAATCCTTTTTTAAAGTGTAATAAAAATGAAAGATAATGAACTGTTTAGTTTATTTAACAATTTTGGTAAATTTATTTTTAATAACTACTAAAAATTTGAATGTCTGAGCTATTATACACAATATGAACATCGTAATTCAGTTACAACCAATATATAAACGATATATACTTATGTATAGGCATTGCATTGCAGCTATAAAAACCAATAGCTGTAATTATTTCGAAGTGGTCCCTGAAAGATCTGATTCAAGAAAAGGCGGGAGATACAAAGAATTATAAAGGTTCTTCAAAGTGGAGGGGGTAACGGAAAAGTAGTTCCATGAAATATATAATTTAATTTTTATAATTTTAAATGGCACAGTCGAAGTTTTAATCCTTGTTAAGCACTAGAAAAATAATCAATTTAAGTGTAAATCGAATTCCGATAATATATCTAAATATAGATCAATTTGTCTGATAAATTTTACTATGTGACGAATTATTTAAAAATATGTTTTAATTTATATATTTTTAACTTATCATAAAATAATTTGAATTATGATGAAAATGAATTGAATAATTTATTTAACAATTTGAAAACTTCGACAGTAATTACCTTAAATTCTGTTCTCTGAGCCATTGTAAATAGTATAAACATCGTAATTCAGACGACAAATATGTAAATGATATATAACCACAAATATTGCTTTAATAGTGGCACATCTGACGAAAAAAAAAACTTTTGGTTTATTTTGAAATGTACGGGTTGTGAAGATATCACAGTAAGATCTTTCGCTCTATATACAATCCCTAAAATGGACTTTTCAAAAAGTAACTGAATTCAACGGTGAACTCTATAGAATATTTAAATATAAAATAAAATAAAACTTTTTTTGGCAGATAGGCCACTATTAAAACAAAGCAGTGCTGTAATAACCAATCACTATTAGTACCACTTCACCTATATTCCGCGGGCAAATCAGTGAGTTCTCTCTCTTAACAATCGCAATAATTATATGTTCTAAATTTATGAATTATTCCTGTGTATACACGTAAAAAATATTTGGATTAGTTCAAAAATATTTTATAATTCAAATTTTATGGGTTGTTAAAAATTGAAATATAGAATACCAAGGTACAGCTATACAAAACAAGTTCCAGCGGCGGGAAGTTCAAAAATTCAAAATCCCTATATATTATAATTATTATGATTGATAATTAAATTATATCATAGCTGTCATCGTTAGAATCGGTAAAAATATGTTTGAGGTTGTTTTTTATTCAGGGCTCATGGATCTAAAAATGGCCAATATTAATTCGTCTTAATATTTCATTTGCCAACAGAATCCCTAAAAGAAATTATCCCATCCCCTTGGAAATTCCAAAGTGCGCTGGAAAAGAACTTCACTAACCAAATTCCATTGTTATGACCAGGGAGAAGCCATTTCAAAATAGAAAAAATTGAAATGTTAGAGGAGGTGAACATGATAATTGAACACCATTTTTACAGGGTTGTGTGGACCTGCATATTACTCTATCTTAATTTCCACCCCTTGGACAGAGCCTAGAGACGCATGGAAGGCTGTCCTGCTGGGCTTGAGATGAAACTGAAGAAACTTATGAAGTGTTTTATAAAAGTTATCATTAGGTTTCTCATGGCTCTTGTTTAGATATAAAGTAGCTTTATCCAAATTCCCAATTGCTTCATTTCCATTTCATTTTCAACTTCTTAGAACTAAAAAACGCCCTTTATGCCTAGATTTTCCACTCTAACTTCTGCTGTTCACTCTATGAATACAAGATCTCAATTTACTGATACATTCATAGATTCATTACCAATTCAACTACCTTCTTCTACATTTTCTTTTATACATAACCAGCTTGATAATTGAACCACCTTCCCAACACAAACAAGTTATATTTATTTCTGTGAAAATTATTAATAGCTGATAATTTTGGAGTTTTCTTTTAGTAAATATTTGTTTGGACTAAGCTAATTTTGAGAACTTTTCTCCAAGAATGAAATTATCTTTCATTACATTAGAAATTATATGTCTTTAATTATCACTAATTTTATTTCAGAGCAAGATGGCGAGACAACAGGACAATATTCAACACGCCCAACCCACGACTGATGAATGTATCGCTGCTGAGGGACACCAAGGCCGCGAGTGGGGAGAGGAGAGGCTCGCGAGGGAGCAACACCAAGCCACCGAGCCGCCAGCCCAGCCTTGCATCCCTCAGGCCCACTTCACCATCTCAGTCCCACGGTCAGCCCTCCTCTTCTCTTCCTAATATAGCGTCTATTTAACTAACTATATCTAAGCTCATATCATATTTCTCTGATATCACACTTCGCATGCTCTTAAATCTACCAGTCTTCCTACTAATACTGACCTTTCTAACTATCCACTATTGTCTTGCCATTATATTTTAGAAAAGATAATCTATTTTAGTTATAGTTAGTAATAATAGCATATAATTGTACAATACAAATAGACAATCATATTTTATGGGATGATTTTTAAAAATTAAATTTAAAGGTTTATTTAATTATTAGTATTTATACAATGTATATTATAAGTTAATAAAATAGAGCGAAAAAAATAAAAATTATTATTTGATTCCAAAATATTTCCAAAACAGAGCACTAAGCCTCAAATACTGGAAATAATTAACCAATTAATATTTCACCAATCTAGACACCTTTAGGACAAAAAGATAGCATTACATAAATACAGATAAGAAACCACGCAGCATACATTAACAGCCTAAAACAGACTTAATTATTTACAGTATTTTTTTTTTAATTATCAAAAACATCTTACTGATTACTATACTTTCTTTATCTTAATTATTGGAAAAAAATTGAAATATATCTTTGAATGACAGCTGGCTCAAAACTTAATCAGTGAATCAACAAATAATTTGACATATGTATCAGCTTACTGTCTTTAAAGCCGCTATGAAAATAAATACTTAGTAAGCCCAGGATATTCAAGAAAAATATTCAAGGAAAAAAATATATAAAAATCAGAGGAATAGAGAAAAAATAATCCTCCCTATATTACCAACATTTTTACATTTAATATTTTTAAACATTTACAGATAAATTAAATGTGAATTTAACTACTTCATATGTAATACTATTGATTTACTTAATGTAAAAGTGTTATATTCAATACAATAATTGTTAAGAACATAAAACTTCTCAAAAACATTAAATGTTACAATTCATCTTAAATAGTGAATTCAACTGTTTAAACATTATACCTAAGATATTGAAGTTTTATAATCAAATAATTCTCTACGATTCTTTCTTTTCATTATATTTCCAAAAAAATCTTTTCCATTTGTTGTGATTAAGAACTCAATCATGATATCTTCTCATTTTTATCAATGATATTATTCTGATTTTTATTCTACTAAAAATTTAACAGCAAAAATGACTAAAAATACTAACATTTTTTTTAATATGATTTACAACAACCTGTTATTTTATAAACTCAATTTATTGATTTTATAAAATTTATAATGTAAATTTAAATTCTGAAGTTCATCCAGTCAACTGTGATTACAATAATACAAATAGGTTTTAAAACACTTAACTAGTAACATACACAGGATGGAGTTTGTGCAGAAGTAGTTATTTTATTTATTTATTTTTTTACGCGTTAAAATTTACCTATCAGGTTTGATCCGAGAGGTAAATTTTAATAATCAACATTAAAGATGGCAAAGTTCATATTAACTGAAATTGAAACAACCATTTCGTTGTAATTAATTATTGTTATTTTTTAAAGACTTTCTCTTTATTGTCTTTGTATTCTGAAATTTAAACAAAGCTAACAGAAAAACAGATTATTTTTTGTATTAAATTTTTTGTGGTAAATTCACATTTTATGTAGTCAATAAAACAACTATATTGAGGTAATGTTCAATAACTTTATTGTTTACATAGTCATGCCAATGTCTATAACAGTGTGTTCTACATTGCTGTGATATCGCTAATCCTAGGTTTGTGCCAGAACTGAATGAATTCATTGAATTCAGTTCTGGCACAAAGCTAGTCAAACCTAAAGTTACTAATCTTTTAATAATAAATATATATCTTTATGTACTTTTTTTTGCTGTTAAATCAAAATTAACTGGGCTGTTTTAACTACTCAGTTGCATCACTAAGGTGATTTAAAAAATAAATAAATAAAAACAAATGGAGAATGATTTTGAATGGAAGCTGATGACTGTGAGAGCTAGCCTGAGACTGTGAGGTGTACAGGGTCGCGTGTAAGTTCGAGAGGATCGCTGCGTGGCTCGAGGAGCAGCAGTGGCTCAGCCAGGTCACCATCTCGCCATCAAAAAGACGATCTGTCCCCTAATCGTAGGTATCCATAGCAACAGGATACATTCAGCATACACCAACATATCCTTTGCTTTGGTTTACCTCTCGCATTTCCTGTTTGTTTTGCTCATCCTGCTTGTTCAGGCATCAGACATGCGCATACACAAAATATTATTTTAATACTAAATATTTTACAATATTCCTCTGGTATGTAAGATATAATTTTTGGGTATTTTTCTAATTTAGTTACCTCAAATATGGTTTATGTTAACTTCTTTAACATTCAAATTGCTGTTGAATAATTATATTAAAAAGTCCAAAATAATTAATTATCGTAATTAAATGAGTAGCTTGGTATTTATAAAACTTTTTTCATTTAATTTTATCAAAACGGAGTGAACAAAGAGGTAACTGTCACAATTACGCCTACTGCTGCGTGAAGAGTTAATCTTAGTTCTAGATTAAAATTATGCTAACCAATCCATCAGTAAATGAATAAACTACACCCTGAATAAGGTTTTCTAAGGAATAAAATTAAGACAAAACTAGTCCAGTCCGATTCTGATCAAATAATGCTGTATATCTTTTAATCTAAGAGCAGTGAAGTCCTGTAGAAGGTCAGGGGTTAGGTAAATCCAAAACTAAATCAAATCTCAAGTTGAAAGTCAATTTGGCCTTGGATTTGACCTTGCCTTTTACAGGATTTCACTATTCTGAAACAATAAGAATATTTTGTTGGTTTTCATTTATTCACAAATTAAAATAGTCCTGAATTAATTTTATTCCAGATCCAATCTTATCTCTACAACTGGTTAGGCTGTAACATATTATTTGAAGACAGCCAAATTCTTTAACGAGGATAAAAAAAAAATTTTAAATAAAGTAAAAAATGCATACCGTCCTGTACAAACATTAGAAGAATCCCATACCAACTCAAAACATATTAGCCTTTTTTTCAACCACTATTTCCTGACAATTAACACCTAATCAGGTTTGTTATTATAGATTTTCAAAAAGGCCAGATTGTTCTGAAAACATAATCTCAAGCCTGCATTTGAAACCTGAAATAATTTTTTAATTGGATATAATTTTGGACAAGTTATTAGACTTTACCAATAATGTACCAAACATATATATAATCTTTTATGAGGTACTTGTTTATTTTTTGTAAATATGTATTATATATATTTTTTTTAATATATTTTGATTTTTGTCAGTTGTACATAAATTATACCTATTTTGTCTTTATTTTATTTACCCCACATTTTTTAGTAATAAACCCATTATTTACTTGATATTTTAAATATTGTTTTTATTTTTGAAAAAGCTTTCAGTTTTTTAGTAAATCCAATAAAAATAAATAAATTTAAACAAATAACCACTAATCATTAATTTAAAAAATAAAATAAAAATACTTCCCATTTAAACATTTTTTTATAGTTTAGAATGAGTGTTAATTGTTCACATAATTAACCAATATCAATTGAAAACTTTTATTGTAAATAAGACCAGTTTTCGTAATGAATACTGTCATGATAATATTACAATAGCTAGATTTCATTTCAAAGCGACTAGAATACTGGTTGGAGCATCTTTAACTATTCAATATTTAGACGTAATCTTGCCTTAGAGAGCTTGTTGAATACTTTGTTTTATTGTCAAATTAGATATGTAGTTATTATTTTTAAAATAATATATTTTACTATACTAGTGTTTATTTCCTTAGTTATTTTAATTGCTTGCTAATTTATACTATAAATGTACAATTTAGTTTATTTATAATTAATGAATTTGCTCCATGCATACTTATATCAAACCTATCCATTGTTAGTGCATGCTTAAATAAGCTTTGTAGATTATTTGACCATTTTAATCATGGAATAGAGGAGGCTTAGAATTTAAAAGAATGGTTAACTGTATATTTTTTTTTTTTTATTTCTTGCAAAAAAACAATTTTTTGGCAATTTCCACCAAAGATAACCTAAAAAAGTTTGTATTTTGTCAGTCATATCCTCTTACTATTATTTCATATAGAAAATGTATATGTGGTAGAGTAATTCTAGAGAACACAATGTTCTACAAATTGCTTATATAAAATTTCTTCTACGCTGATTGGCAACATTGCTTCTTCCTTCAAATTTGAGTAGTGAAATTACAAAATTCTAACGTTTTAGTGCATCATCTATTTATGTTAACAATGTAACTATGAACTTGAAAGACAAAATTAGATGAATTAAGTCAGTCAAGGATGAGCGATAAAACAGAAGGATGTGAAAGAATCCTTGACCCAATGATAAATGAAAAGTATAAAGAGAAACTTAAAAAGGGACTTCACCCATCTAATTACATATTCCTCTATCACTAATGTCTTTGTTAAATCATCTTTGTAGTGAAAATGAACCAATGAACCTACAATTTATATACATAATTTGTAGCATATTATATTATTATAGAGTATTATATTATATTACATTAATATATATTACGTTAAATCTATATAAAGCACTAGTAAGAAGACATAACTGAAAAACTACAGAAGGTTTGGTCAGGTTTTCTGAAAACGGAAAGAGAGAAGTTGAAGAATTAAATTGTTTACTTGAAAAATTATAATTTTGTTTTAATTAAAGAAAACCCCTTTTTCTCCTTTATTCTCTGTACTATGTAAGGCAGTATGTTTATTAAGAACTTATTAGATATTTCTTCCATAGCTGTTAGGTAAAATTGTAGAAATAATTCATTCCTATTATACTTTTAGTTCATTATTCAAAAGTCATTTAATTGGACACAAAACAATCAGGAGAATATATATATTTTCCAATATGAAATAACTGGACTTATTTTATGAGAATACAATAACATTACTGATTTCTGTTTCTTAATTATGTATTTTTAAACGGGTTATTATACTCTGTATTCAGTCATTAATTACCATGTTATATTTAAAAGCTTTAAGTCTATATAAAATATGGTATCATTCATGTTGTAATATTTTTTTAATTTAGAGAAATATTTGTTTCATTTGTGATGGAGCTTGAATGCTGACTATGTCACATGTTTAAACAACTGTTGATCAAGCAACAGTATGCTTTACCAATAGTTGAGCCAATCCCACTCTTATAACAATACGGTTAAATTGTTTTTTTATTTTTGCAATTTCTAGCTTAAATTTCTGACAAATTTTTCTCTTAGATTTCATAAACAGTCAACATTATCCCCATTACTACCTGAATTATTCCACTGATCTTTATTATCGTAAATAATTTATTTCTTTCATTGTAAGACCTATACTTTTTAATTTATTTTTTTTAATATAATTCCCTAAAGGGCAAAAACAAAATAAAAATACAATGTCTTTATGCTTATATTTATTCTCTTCTTGGACTTTTCAGGACGTTACTTAATATGTTAAAATTATTAGCATATATTGTTTTCAAAACAAATAGTGAATTATATAATACTGAAGATGGGGACACAATATCCCTGAAGCTTCCCAGAAGAGAACACATCTACGTATTAAAACTATTGTGTTTTTATTCCAAATTGTTGACCTTTAGACAATTATAATTTTTTTCAAATAAATAATTGATAATAATTGGAAGGAGATGGTTTATGTTGTGGTTAAGAAAAACATTTAAGAAATAGTTCCAACCATTTATTTTTTTTTTAAATTTATTTATTGACATTTACAACTGTATTTACATAAATATGCATCTAGCATATTTGATGTAAGATCATAATGCTTTGATACAGGCATGTAGAGAAACTACCCATTGGCAGCACTCTTAAAACAGTTTTACATTAGGTCTTGAGTCCATCTTCCAACCATTTATTATTAAAATATATCTAAGTATTTATGTTAGCAACCCGGAGCATCTGCTTCTAATTCACATACAGTCAATCATCTATATATTGTATTATAATTATATTGATATTAATATATAAATAACAGTAATTATCAAAACAGGAATAAAATGTATTATAAAATTTGCTTGATATTAAGAAGTTATTTATATGAATTTTTAAATTTCATATTTTACTCAAACGTTAATAATTTTGTTCTTTTTTCAGCAGTACAAGCTTAATACTCTCATGGATCCGTCTGTCACAGCAGCTTTTGTAAAATAAAGATAAGCCTTTGGGACCAGCCACTAACTAAATTAGCACTCGGGCACACCTAGGAGAAGCTTAAATGGCTCCGATACTTCATAAAATTTTCATATTTCATCCATAAAATTATATAAGAATAAATAAATATTTATATTTAGAACTATTTTCTAATTTGTATATCTTCTATTATTATAAGGAATACTTTTTCATACTTCTAATAAGAAACACACCATTGATTTTGTCACTTCTTATAGTTTGTAGACGTAGTGTATTGAATTTTAAATTTTAGGGATTTTTTCTTAATGCCTAGAGTACTGTAAGTCAACAATAAAATGAATACATTAATAAAGACAAAGGAATGTAGCTATTTCTATTAAAGAGGGGTCTATAATTACTAAAATAGATTTTAAAATTTAGTGAAATAGACCTGATAAGTAGAACTCAATTGTAAAAAAAAAAAAAAAAATGTAAAAATCTACTTTAGATAATTCTAAATTGGCTGGGTCCCATAGAAAAAAAACTTTGGCTTTTAGGTAATACCAATTAAAAGTAATCAGAACCAATCTTTATTTCCATTGCTTAAATAGAACCCTCTACATGTGTATTCATTTTCGTTTTAATTCTTTTTAGTGCCTTCGCATTCTATTGAGTACAACAATAAAAAAAAAACTATTGATACTATTTAAATAATCTAATGATAGTTAATTTAATCTTAAAATTGAGAAGAAAAAGCACCATTTCCTAATTAAAAATTCTTAAGCACCAAATCCTTTTTAGAAGCTTTTGCTTGAAATGCTTTATTTATTTTAAAAAATGTGTATTTTTAAATATTAATCTTAAGTACTTAATAATTCCTTTTTCTTGTTGAATGTTTTTTTGTCACTTTTTAAACTTTAAGGTAGTAAGGGATGAGGCGAGGGGAAGCTTTCTCGCAATGGGTAATTGTTCCAGGGTTATCTATTTCATAAAAGCTTCCTCAGTGACGGGCAACCAGAGAAGCTAAGGGAAGGTTACTCTGGTTGGTGAATGGACACTTAACTTTTTAGGGGATAAAACTTATACAATTTAAAAGAATTTTATATTGTTAATGGTGTTCAATGTATCTAAAAAACATTTGCACTCTTAGATATAATAATTAAAATTAATTATCTTTACGCTGCTCAATTGAAAAATATATGAAGCTAAAACTGTGAATATTTTAAATAATATGTGTGCATTCGAATAAGATTTTTTCTATGAGGATTTGGAGCGATGATAAATAAAAGTGGATAACCTAAAAGTCGGAGTCCAAACTGGGGACGTTGAATAGCACAATATTTTAAAAAGACCTCTAGAGCTTTTTTTCAATATTGATATTTTTTATAGTTTGTGCCAATCAAGAGAATCATAATTGCCTTACAACTAGAAAATGGTCTAATACGGGATCGGAGGAAGTTCAAGTGGTTTGCGAATTTAGATAAAATATATTTAAATTTTTAAAAACTTTTTGCTTTGTTAACTTTCAACGCACATCAATCTTGTGAGATTAAAAATATTGTGAATGGGTGTTTCTGCACTTTCTTATTTATGTTTACTATTTACTTACTCTAGACCTTATCAACAAGTCTTTGCTAATGAATTAAGAAAGCTATGTAGTGAGAACTTATATAATAGGTTTTAAAATATATATTTACTATTAACATTTTTCATATGACCTTATATTATATATTATCTATTTAAATAATTCTTACTTAGTCATAGTCAAGTATCTTATAACCATGTACTCATTTACTTGTAATTCATAATAAAATATTTAATTATGAAATGTTTATTATCATATTTTAGTACTTCCCAATTTCATTCCTCTTGTAGTCTGATATACATGGTATTTTAGGGTTTATTATCCTAACTGAAAATATGAATTAAGGAAGTCAAAAGAAGAGAAAAATTTCCTCTGAAGTAATGTCCGTTATTACTTTGTTAAGGAGAAATTCATGTCTAAAGATTTTCATTGTTATTATGTTATAATAAATAAATTAATATGTGTTGAAATTAATTTATAACTGAAATCTTAACATTATATTTATCTATCAGGAGGCGCTACAACCCTGCGATGGGTCCTGGCCTCCTCTATGAGCCTGGTTTTGGGCTGCTGCCTTCCAATTTCAGACTCCAAGCAGGTCTCGTACCACGCCATCCATCCACTGGAGATTGGGCCGTCCAACTCGTCTTGGACAATGGATTTCTTCTTCTATGACTCTTTTAGGCATTTCGTCGGGGCTCATCCGTGGAACATGTCCTGCCCACCCAAGGTGTCCCAGCCAAACAAAGGTCATAATATCTATATCCTGGAGCAGCTCATAGAGTTCCTTATTTCTTCTTCTTCAGCCTTCCTCATCCCTTGCCGGCCCATAGATTATTCGAAGGATCTTCCACTCGAAGACCAGTAGATTATTTTCTATCCTGTGTGAATAGGGTCCATGTCTGGGAGGCGTATGTTAAGACAGGCCTAATTAGAGTTTTATATAAATGGACCTTTGTTTTCCTGCTAATGAGCTTGCTCCAGAACTGTTTTAACAGACTAAAATAGCATCGGTTAGCCGCTGTGATCCTTCCTCTGCAGGCTTAAGAAAGACTCGGTAAGCACAGTAAAAGATTGCGCCACTATATCAAGGTCATCCGCATAACCGAGCAGTTGGACTGATCTGTTGAATATGGTGCCATTATTCTGGATACCAGATTCTCTCACTACTTTTTTCCAGGATCAAATGAAACAGGCACGCTAGAGCATCTCTTTGCCTTAGTCCTTTATTTGAGCCAAATTCAGAAGAGTTTTCGGACTGTATGCGAAGAAATCTTGACATTAACATCTCTATATAATGTTTAAAATGATTACCTAGAGCATAAAAACAGTATCCACATCTTTCTTTCACAGCAGCAGTGGCCAAACTGCACTCAATATCCATTATTATTTCGCAAGTTTCTACTATACTTCTTCATAAAGAAATAACGTCATTGATTGGGCATGTATTGACTTTTTGTTTAACGTCACCTCAAACAAAGAAATCCAGTGGTGTCAGATCTGAAGAGCTTGTGAAACAATTAGGCATATCCAGTCCGATACAGCCACTGCTATGGAAGCAATATCCCGAGCCTGTCTTAATGCTCGAGGTAATAAGAACTACAATCAATATGAATTTTAATGTTTATATTTCATTAATTAAGTAGTTGGAACACATATTAATATATTTATTATAACATAAATAATTTATAAAAATTAAAAGCTTTCGACATGAATATCTCCTAAACAAAGGATGATTGGACATACCTTCACAGAGAATTTTTAGAGATATTTAATTCATAATTTCAATTAGAATACTTAATTATAAAACATCTTATATATTGTTCATTGTATAAACTAAATGTGAAATAGAATTATGACACAAATAAAGGTGAGCGCGGGTTGACTCAATGAGTAAAGGTACTGTGCTACTAATTCCAAGGATCCGGGTTCGAATCCGGCTATGGCATAATTATTTATTCTGTTATGGTAGCTGTGAGTCTACCCTGTGGTTCTGGAAGCCCTTTGGGGCTTAATAAAACCTCATAAAGTGGGTATACTTAATTGAGAAAAATCAGATGGTTGAGCCTGATCTTGAACAAATCACCTTCTTGTTAAACTTTGTTCAAGAAACTGTACTTCATTATTAAGTACTGAACTTCTGACCTTTCATCTTCATGGGTTGTATCAGTTCAGATTTTCATTTATAGACTAATAAAATACCTAAGATTTAATGATGAACAATTTACAAATGTTCTAGCATCTATTGTGCCATTTTCAAGTCTCTCTTAAGTAATATTATAAGTGTTTTGGTTGAACTGTTTGTTAGACTAATAAATAGAGAAACATATCCCTTAGGGATAGTCAGTTACATTTTTCAATACATCAAAATTTGTTAAGAACACAAATTACTAATCTCATTAAAATTTAATATTTTTATTACAATGCATTTTTGAGAAGTTGTAATTTATCAAAAATCAGACTCAGCATCATAATCCGATTTATTTCCACCAGACACTTATGTACCAATTCAGCACTGATTATCTTTTCAATGATCTGTTTTTGAACAAACTCAACTTTTACTCATTAGTTTATTTTCCTTTTTTAAACACTGCTTTTTATTTTTAGATTTTGGATAGATATTCGTTAGTTCATTTATATTTTTAATTCTTCTTATCACCTTTTGTCATCACCCTCTCACACGCTTTCTTCTTCTATAAATTTGTCTATTTTTATTTCCACCCACCCGTAACGGTTTCTTTATAAATAACACTGAGTCATTGCTGTAACGGCTTTTTTTAGTTCTAAGTTTGACCATTTTACGCTACTACCGACATTAGGTGCTCAACTTTTCAGCGAGCAGGTTGGTTTTCATGTTTTTTGTTTTCTTTCCCCTTTCTTTATCTTACTCTTTCCTCTTATTTTACTTTTATCTTATTTTACTCTTTCCCCTTATTTACTCCACTTTTATCCTTTTTTCCTGCCCGCGTTATAAGTTTTGTACACTATACTTATAATTTGCTTCTTTATTATCTATTATTGTTACATATATTTTTCTTCCTCTCAATTTTCATTTTCTTTCCATATTTAAATTTCAAATTAATAATAACTAATATGTTCATACTTCTTTACATTATATAACTTTTATTTTATTTCATTTGCTTAATTAAGTTATTGTACCCACTTTTTCAATTACCTATGTCTACATTTTATTTTCCGCTTCTCTCATCACTTAATTTTATTAATTCTATCTTGTAAAACTATTCATTGTTTGTGTAAAATTATTTTGTTTATATTTTATTTTTTAATATTTCTATACTTACTGTAGTTATTATCTTATGGTTGTTATCTTGTTTTGTTTTTAGCCCTGAAGAAGGCTAGAAACTCTAGCCGAAACGTCGGCACATTAAAATAAGTTAGTCATACTTATTTTTGTTTCATTGACCGCACCCCCAACCATCTTCTCCTCATTTATCATCCACGGTCAACTATCTCTCATAATTAACATATAATAAATGTTGAAATATTAATTACTAATTGATTTTAAATCATAACAAATCATTAACACTGATCAACAGACATAATCCCTCACCAATCAATGTCCTATAAAACTGCTACATGATACATGAATACTAAAGACCAAGAGACAAGGTAAGTGAGGAAAAAAAAAAAACGTGGTTAAAAATAAATTTTAATCATTTTATTTTTCTTTGGCATATCTATATACAGAATTATTTACAAACCAAAATACAAAATTTATTTAAAACATCATTTCAACAAATAATGATCTACAAAGGCAATCAGTTAGAAACATACACCGATTAACCAGGATCCCTAATTACGTAAAAAAAATTATAAATAAAAATAAAGTTTCGCTAATTACATTTTTACATGAAAATAAATTGTTGATAATCAAAGTAAATTCCTTCTTTTTTTTTTTTTTTTTTGCCACAAAATGAAACAGAAAATAAATTTTAGTCTTGTGTACAAGTTAAAATTTTTACACATTTAATGTTGCACATGCATTTTAGCATCACATATGATATAACTAACCAATCAATACTAATAATTTTAAATATGCAACATTTATCAGTCTTAATATTCAATATGTCATTTATTGATTTAAGAAGCAGGTTTACTCTAAGCACTTCAGTATGTCATCAATATAACTTCAAAAGACAAATAAATAAAAGGCAAATAACAATTAGCAAAGGTAACGTTTAGCTCGCCAATCAAATTCTCCTTCCATGTCGGAAACATCACTCTCATCACTTTCAGGTTCTTCCTTTTTCACAACTTCCATCCTGTTTAGTAGTTTTGCTTTCACTTCTTCTTTCTTTATTTCTAACTGGACGACTCTAAACATAAAGAGTAATATCAAAACTTTATACAAACTAATATGTACTTGAATAAATTTTAATTTTCTTTCTTTATTAGTTAAATATTTAAACTAAATACTAAAGAATTACTAAGCATACTCGCACAACTAAAAATTGCAAATCGATATAACATAAGTTTTGTAGTGTATAAAAAAACTTGGATCAATTAATGTTCTAAATATCTTGATTATATATTAACATTAAATTAAATGTGATACAAACGAATTACACCTTCAAAAAATTTAATGTTTTTTTTTTAATTTTAAACTATTGGTTGAATTCTTAATAGCATAACTTTGGTGAGAATGAACTTTTTCTGAGAAAAAATGGAATAAACTGTTTTCAAATCATCTTTTTTAAAAATTTAGTTATGAATCATTTCCTGAAGTTCCATCACTCTTAATCTTTACATCCTGCATATTTAAATATTAAATCAATCATTTTAATCAATTTTTTAACAGATGATAAATTACGATCATAAGATTATAACAAATCTTTCATCACACTAACTTTGACAATCTGGTCATCTGCTCATCTATTTGCTCTATCTGTCGCTGGACAGTCGCATCTTCAGTATCATCATTAATCATTCTAGCAGAGAGATCAGTTTCTTCTTTGATCTCTTTTTGAAAGCGCTCCCATTCTTCCTCCACAGGATCCTTGTACTCCACATTACGTGCCTTATAAAAAAAATAAATAAATAAATAAGTTTATAACATAATAAGAAAATTATTATTTCATTTTTTTTTTTTACTAAGAACAAAAAAGATAACATTTGACTTATTAAATAAAATTGAGGAAAATGCATTTTAAACTGTTTCAAAAAAAGAAAATTTTAAGTTATGTCTTATTGGGAGTACTCAAAGTATTTGACTACAGCAAGCAAGGTTTACAAAGGTAGAGGAGCGAAGATTGTCAGCCTGGGATAATGGCATAGGTAAAAAATTGCCAAACAAGAGGAAGTGGTATGAGTTAGCTTATAGATTTGGTCTCCTGCCCACCTATAGCCACCATCTTCCTCCGTAAACCTAACTACTATATTCAATGATATAATCTACAAAAACACTGATACAAGAATTCATTATAACAGCATGAATAGAAGGGTAAGAATATCATTTTATTTTTGGTTATTGCATTTGGGTACTTGAATACTAACTGTTTTTTAAAACTAATAAATAAATCTGTAAAACAATACAACAAAAAAAAAGTTAGTGTATTTAATAGAGGGTTACACGTATAACCATCAAGGCAAAGTAAAACAATGTATTAATATTATTTTTTAGGTTGTGGCACCAGATTCACAACAGGTTTAGAGCAACCAGTTTTATAACAATGTAAGAAAACTAAGTTGTAGATTGCCTCCACTATTTTCGTATATGTTCAGATAAAACATCAGAAGTTAATAAATTCTTCGAAAATATACTGACAGGAGTATATTTTTTTAAAAACTTTTTTTCTTAATATTCTTCTTCTTTTGCATCACCCTATATAGGATGTCTTATTAGTGTAAGGGAGCTTCCACTTTTTTCTTATTTCTTGCCATGTTCCTGGTTTGGAGGAGATTTTAAACTCTCCTCTTGCATAAACGGTCAAAACATATAAGGCACAACATTCTTGTTCGGCCTTCAAGTCTTTGTAGTAGTTAGTTTTTGCATAATCTATTCTTTTATTAATTGTGAGATTTCAAACTTTTACTTAATTGCTAAGCCTTAGCCACTGCTCTCTAGTTCCTTACTTTAACAAATGTTCTGTGTTACACCAGTCCTTCCATTCGAGTTTAGAATTTCCTTTACCTTTAGCACGGTAGAAGTTTCTTCTAGGATTGCGGTATCATCCATATTCACCCAGGCAACATGCTCAGCCCGGTAAAGATCTCTAATCTGTATAAGTTTATTGATATTAGTTTCCTAAAATAACTTATATTTTACTCCCTTTTTTTCATCTTCTCTGGTGGTAACCAATCTTAACTGGACCAAATGTTCTTTGGATAATATTTCTCTCAAATAAGAGGACTTTTTTTTCCTTGGTCTTTGTTATAGACCAAGTCTCAGAAACATACATGAAACCAGAATGGACAGCATCATATCTTTGTTCTGGTAATAAACTGGCTGGTGAGACGTTGCCAAAGCCTAACATTGCTCCTGTCGGCACTAATGATTCTTTAATTTACCTCAGGGGAAATATTATCTTTAAGATATAATAAGATAGCCTAGATATGCAAATTATTTTTTAACATTTCAAAACTGAATTCATGAATAACATATATAATGTTGAATAGTATGAAAAATGTGACATTCATCAGGTGTGGTAATGGAAGTA
>NW_027110110.1:107890-152834 GCF_000696795.3 Halyomorpha halys | reverse complement strand
AAAAGTATATGTATGAATATATATGAAAATATATTGATCATATGAAGTCATACAATGCTGAATTGAAAATATAATTCAGCCTAAAGCAATGGAGTGAATAAGATGGGCCTGTAAGGTTAAATGGTTAAGTAATGAATGGATCCCTAAAATGTTGTTAAAAATTGAACAGATGTATAAACATCTGAGAGGTAGAATGAAGCATAAGTGAGAGGATGGCATCAAGACTGATCCAGAAGATTGGGATTTGGAAGGATGTCATTGGGTAGATCTGTATAGGCAGGGATAGGTCGTATCGACATCAAACCTTTGGGTTCTAAACCTTTACTCTTATTATTATATTGATCATGTGACAACTATTTAAGTATGTACGTTTAATTAATTAAGCCCAGAAATCGATGAATCATTCCCACCTCAATACTCATTCTATCATTGGATTCAGTACTTAATAAAACTAAATACAATTATGAGATCAACTATAAAGGAAAAATTATTATTAAGAGACAGAGTACACTTTAGAATACCAAAAAAAATTTCACATTTAATAAATAGTTTCTACAATTTGTTGGCCTTATCCTTGACTATCTTCTTCTTGGTTAAAAAAATTATAATTAATGTTGTAAGGAATTGTGTGAGGAATTGATCACAACATGCCATACTAAAAATATTGATAGCATCTTTCTTAAATTTTTATATTCTGAAAAATAGAATAAATGCTTAGTATAAAGAAGTAGCATACAATACAAACAAGTTACCTTTGCATCTAATACAGGGTCATCAAAAAATCCTTCAGGCAATTCATGATCTTTGGATTCTTCCGTTGCAGCAGCTTCACCTTCGTCCATGGGAACTTCATTGTTTTCAGAATCAACCTCAAGTTTTGCCTTCTTTTTTGGTGTTTCATCATCATCTTGATCAGGCTGTTCTGTTTTGATGTCATCAAAAAATTTTGGAGGTAAGGGCCGAGCATTTTTCAATATACCTAAATCAATTTAAAAGATATAATTTTGGTCAGTCACAAGAAAAAATGACAAAAATACAATGTATGTAAACATTTATAATAGAGTTCATAAATATTGGCAAAATATCTAAGTTCTTAAAATTATAATATAGTAATCAAATACTATAAATATTATTTATGTTATCAACACATATGGTACACAAAGAAACCACAGGACAGTAGAATGAAGAATACTATAAGTTCATCTTTAATAAATTACTCAAAGAAATGTATATTTAAATCTAAAAATATTAATAATAATAATTCTTATTTTTATTTAATAAATGCTGATATATTTGACACTAAATAATTCATTAAAATTATGAAAATAACTGCTTGACTTCTGTTTAAAAAATCGTAATTCAAAAACTAAATGTGAACTAACTTTTAGTCTTTTTGACTACTTCAACTGGTGGTAAAACTTTTTCAGAACTAAGAGATGTAGGCACAGCAGCACCTTGGACAAGAGATTTCTTTATGCTCTCTTTATGTTTCTTCGAATTGATATGAACACCCCATATTGCTTCTGTTTTTACAACAGAGTTACAGGCAATGCAAGTCAATTCCCCACTGTCAGAATATGTATGCTAATGATTAAGGATAAGTACATAGTAATAGTAAAAATAACATGAAAGTAAATCAATAAAGATTTATGACAGATTTACATACAATTACATTCAAGACAAATGACACATTTCATAAATAAATATTGTAATGAAAGGATATTTTGCCAAAGGTGATTCAATTTTCTTTGTATTTTCTGATGCTTTTCTTTTGTGAGCAGACATAAATCTTCTCAATTCACTTTGAGAAATCTTTTTCTTGTTTTCTTCCATTTTATCACTTAAAGATAACGGCATTTTCAAACTTTAAAGTTTATAGAAACATGGGATAGAACAAATTAATACACCGAAACTTCAAACACGGGAACTCATGTCAACACAACCTGCAATAGCAAAACCTCTCTTTGCATTTACTATTAAAATTTTTGAAGTTTTTGAATTTTTCATGAAAACTTGGAGGTCTCTTGTAAGATTTAAATTACATGCTATTTTTCTAAAATATTTTTCCTACTAAAGTTTAATTTTAAGTAATGTTTGCAGGGATACAATGTGATCGATGTAGCACAGTATTTTATCAATGGAGAGATTGTAGTGTTGTATCAAGTTGCCCTCGGGCTTGACGTTTGTTTTCTTCTTGAATAGTTTTCATATGCATTATGAGTTAAGAAGAGATGTTTGATTATGACACTTGACTAATATTTTTTTAAAATGACTAATCGTTGTAGGTTAAAAGTTTCAGTATTCATTGCATTTAATAAAATAGGTATTGATTTCCTAATTAGTTGACTTTCAAGTAACTATTTCAAAATGTTTAGTTTTGCATAAATTCAATAATACTGTAGTATTTCTAATGTGTTTATGGCAAAATTTTATTGTTGTAAGAGAAATGAAGAATAACCTATTTTGGTGGAGAACTTGAGTCCCTGATGGACATAACTTGAGTAGTGTTTATGAAGTTTTGTTTTTGTGTCTGTATTCAATGTTACAAGAAATGCAGCAGCAACAGCAACTACCCTTGCAGCCTGATGCTGAGATGAGGGTTATGAATGTGGATGCCAATGGTAATGGAAAAAGAGGTCTTCCTAAATTAAGAGATATTTGTCGACGCCAACGTCAAGATTCCGATTCAGGACCTGATTGCCCAGATTTAGACTTTGTCTATGATGATTCCGATTCCCATTTAAATGAAATTGCTGAATTGTATAGTTATACAGAGCAACCAGAATTTCAGTTGAATGTTAAAGCTTTTGAAGACCAAATGGAAAAATATAACTTGTCCCCTATGTGGCAAAAATTAACATTAGATAAAAAGAAATCAGTCATTGCAAAACTACTCGATCAAATGGAGGTATCGGATTCACGCCTTAGGATGCAGTCTGCCCGGTGCTTTTTGTACCTTTCACAAGGCTGCTGGGCTGAGGTTCAGTCAGATAAGGAACAAATTTCATGTACTAGAGATAATGTTCTACTTCTTTATAATGAAGGTGTTTTTCATGCTTTTATAGAATTATTGAATATTGAAATAGATAGTACTTCCCCTGCTTCTTCAGCTATGCCTAAATTTGATGTTAGCTTAGCAGATTCCACTGATCTCAGAGTTATTTTAAGTGTTTTATACATTATTGTTGAAGTTATCCGATCTTTACAAGAGGAAGATTTTGATCTGTATGATAAGTATATTGAAGTACTTAGGCATGATCTTTTACAATTAGTATGTGATGAAATGCTGATAATCAAGTTGTTTGGAATGGTTACCAGGTTCTGTAGTGGATCTGCTCCTCATTTCCCTATGAAAAAAGTTCTATTATTACTATGGAAATCTATTCTAGTTTGTCTTGGTGGGAGCGATGTGTTAAGGAAGTTGAAGTATGAATATAGAAATGAAGTTGGCTTAGAAACAATGGAGGAAGACACTATGGAAGTTGTCCGTAACATGAGAGCTTCTTCACCACCTGCTAGTGCTGCCGAATTGATAGAAAATCAGAATCAGAAAAGACATGGTAGACTATTGAGAAGAAGTTTGATTAAACAGAGTTCCCTCGATGAACCTATGGAATTGGAATCTTTAGAAGCTGAAGATGAAATGAGAGAATATGAGGAACGACCAATGGAGGAACCGTTACCTACAAGTAGGCCTGATACTCCTGTTCCATGTAAAGCTAAAGGTCTTCCATGGCAACCTAAAGTCAGACAAAAAGATCTAGATTCATTTTTAGAAAATACTCGGATAAAATTTGTTGGTTTTCCACTTGAAGGAGATAGAGAATCATTATTTGGCTTACCTGAACCAATTCATGAAGGAGTGAGAGTCTTGAAGCAACATATGTATAAGTCATTATCCGAGGTTCAAATTACTTTAGAAGAAGAACTTGCGAAAAATCCTATTTCTAAAACTGAAGGACCTATAAAAGTGACACCAGCTGAAATGCTCTATCAAGCCATGTTTCCAAATCTACCACAATATATGATAGCCTTATTGAAAATTTTACTTGCCGCAGCGCCTACTTCTAAAGCAAAAACTGATTCTATTAACATTTTATCAGATGTCATTCCTATCCAAATGCCAACTACAGTGTTGCAGTCAATGAAGCTTGGTATTGATGTTAATAGGCATAAAGAAATAATTGTCAAAGCAGTATCTGGAATTCTTTTGTTATTACTCAAACATTTTAAATTAAATCATGTTTATCAATTTGAATTCATGTCCCAGCATTTAGTTTTTGCTAATTGCATTCCTCTTGTGTTAAAATTTTTCAATCAAAACATAATGGCTTATGTTGGAGCGAAAAATGCCATTCCTATTCTCGATTTTCCTTCATGTGTTATTGGGGACCAGCCTGAATTGACTGTTGAAAGTCTAGAAATAGGAGATAATCAACAATACTCATGGAGGAATTTATTTTCATGCATTAATCTCCTTAGGATTCTTAATAAACTTACTAAGTGGAAGCACTCTCGCATAATGATGCTTGTGGTTTTCAAATCAGCTCCAATATTGAAACGGACACTCAAAGTAAGACATGCTATGATGCAATTGTATGTTCTTAAACTCCTTAAAATGCAAACTAAATATTTAGGGAGACAGTGGAGGAAATCCAATATGAAAACAATGAGTGCTATTTATCAGAAGGTAAGGCATAGGCTCAATGATGACTGGGCTTATGGTAATGATCTAGACGCACGCCCTTGGGATTTTCAGGCTGAAGAATGTGCCCTAAGGTCTTCTGTTGACAGATTTAACACTCGACGTTATGGAAATAACACTGATCCGGATTATGAACCTGTTGATAATTGCACACAGTCTGTGCTTGGTCAGACGATTGAGCTCACTGATGAATTTAAAAAACATTATCAACTTTGGCTACAACAAGAAGTTTTTCAGACAACTATTAGGTGGGAAGAACTTCTAGATAACACTTATATTTGAATCCCGATTTGTTTTGTAATTTTCCAGTAATCAGACGTAACTAATAATGTAAATAAAAACCTACATCTTATAGACTAAGTATAAAAAAAAGGTTTAAATTATCTTTATCTTTATACGTGTAAATCTATTTATTGAATTACTTCTATGTAGTATTAAGCTGTATAAAAATAACAAGTGTAAGTATTATTAAAATTTTCTTTTGTTTTCGTGCCATATATTCGATCTATTTTGCCTATCCTTGATACTTTTTTTTAACTATTTGAAATCAAATTTGTTTTTCTTAAATTTTAGTGAATTTTCAGTATAAAATGAGGGGAAAAAGAATATGAGCGCATTATTTCTTAATAGTGTGGCTATCTAGTTAAAGTGGAAGTAGTCGCTTAAGTCTAGTAATACACTGAATAGCAATTTCTGAAGGGAAAAGAAGCATTTGAACTTTGATTTTAAAAGCAATTTTTTCAAGGCATCAGTAATGGAATTCCTCCAAGTATCTTTCAAAGTATTTTGAATTTATTCTTCTTTTCTCTCTATCATTTTCAAATATATCAGATGTCATTTATTCTCAATGGGATATATGTTACAAAATTGAGGGTGGATAATAAATTGTCCTTGGGTCATTATCATGGAAAGTTATTCTTTGTTTAGGATAAAGTCTTGTTGAAAATAATCCTATCTGATTTCTCAATTAATTAGTTGTCTTTTTTATTAAATTTTGTTGGTACTCATTAGCCTATCTTTGATCATTTAAATTTATTTTATTTATGTATTGTATATATGTCCGATCATGGATTGATTGGTATGCTGTATATTGTAGCAACCCAATGTATTTGGCAAGCATGGCTAAATAAAGCATTTCTTTCTCTTGTTTTCTAGAATGCCCAAGTTCATTTAGTAGCTGTTCTCCACAATTGTTTTTCCCTTATATTAGGTTATATCGATTTTGATAGTCCTCTCAAATTTGGCTGAAACTGGTCAGAATCACATATTTAATTTTATAATTGCTCCAATTTTTAAATTTTAAAATGTTTCTCTCTGCTTTGTAAAACCTTCAGAGAGAAAAAAGTGAGATCAAATCATTAGTAGGGGAGGTAGAGAATGAATAACAATAATAATGATTTGTATTAAAAATTATGATATTTTATCGTTCTTCCTGTTACTTCCCTCCTGACCTAATTATACTTTAATTAAAATTAAGCTCCAAACAATTATTTTAAAGTGTATTTTATTTTTTTACTGTACCCTCGACCACTATCGTTGAAATTTCCATGGTTAACGATATCTGAAGAATTATTTTTATTTATCTAAAAGGAGTTTTCCAGTCCTTTTTCTATTTTTCATTTCTGGGTCTTCAAACTAACCGATTTTATTAATTTTGTTAATTGTAATTATAAGCTTTGTAAAATAATTGCAGATATAAAAATTTTAAAAATAACTGATGCGTGAAAATACTTTTTCCCTTCTTGCAAATTATATTTAGAGGATGTAAACTGTTTTAATATTCTGTTAATATACTTAAATAAATAGATGAGTGAAAAAAAAATATATATAAATTAGCAGAAATTTCTGTATTTTATTTGTTTTAATGTTTTACAAAATAAAAGTTAATGTTTGTTGCATACTCTATTCAACTGAAAAATTACATTTGTATAACTGCTGATATGATATATATTCCTTGGTTAATTTTATTGAGTAACATTTGAGTTGTTTCAATCAATTCAAGGGTACTTTGATTTTTAATTAAGGTTTGGTATAACTCTGCCTAATTAATGTATGATTAAAAAAAGATATATGTTTGAGTATTTCATTTTATAATAATGTATGAAATAATTCTTGTATTAAAATTTAAACCAAGATATTCATACTTTAATTTAGCTGTGATCCAATTTTATGATTATTTTGGATTACCTAATATGCCCTTGTAAATTGGAATCGTATTACCTAACATGTTAATTACGCTCTTCAATTAAAGTTGATCAATAAGCTATATCTCATACTTATTTCCATTAAATATTTGTTTTAATGTTTTATTGTTTAAAACAAAGAAAAAGATGAATTTATAAAATATTTTTTGTATTCTATTTGATTTCTGTGTGTAAATATTTGTACATTATGTATTATATTTATTAAAATAAATAAAGTTTTATAATAATTATATTACTTTAATTATGATCTCTTTGACTTTTGTTTTTGTCATAAGTTCCACCGAACGCACTAGAACATCTCTGATGAGTGATTTTGTATCCTTAATAAAATCTAAACAAGGTCTCATATGTTCTTGTTTGACTTTAGTCTCAATTTCGACAAAATTGTCCTTTATTTCATTAACTGAGTACCTGAAGTGTTTCAGTGAGAAATTGTTGATATTTCCTTGACTTCGCATGTAAACTTGTCTTATATGTGGGCTACTGAACTCTAGTGTGACTGGTGTACTACGTGCAAACGGACCTTCATCTTCTATTGAACACCATTTTGATGTTCCCTTTAGTGGTTTTGGGTTTTCATCATCACGTATTAGGCAAAGTTTTGATTCATTTATAATTTGGCTATTATTCAATAATTTCAATTTAAAATTTCCGTTCTTAGCCATATCTGATTGAATTTTTCTCCCTTCATCCATTCTTTCTCTATGCTTATCTGTAATACATTGTTTAGACCTTTTTTTATTTGTATTTTGGTACATACTAATTCACTTTGTCACCGCCTATAACTTCATATGGATTGTGTATATTTAAATTCTTAAATCAGCTGATTGATTTAGACTCATCGATTAAAATTTAAAAAGTTTATTTGAGAGTATTTAAACAGTAGACAATTGCTCTGACTAGATAAATATTTCTACTTATTTACATGCTATACATTTTTTATTGCTTTTTTTTCTGTTACCATGACAACAGATTATTTAAAAATTTATTTTCATTTGGACATACTTGTAAAATCCAAAATCATTTCCAGTTCTAAGTTAGGTTAGGATCTAATATTAAAACGTTCAGTGTCTAGTTATAAAGAGGATTTTAATTAATAATTTAATGCCAATCCAACTGAAATAATTAAGTAAACACTTTCTGACCTAATTAATTCATAACGATTACTGTATATTTAATACATACTTGAAAAAATGAAAATGCAGATGGGTCTAGGTCATTAAGGAGGTAGTAACATTTTTAATTATTCAGTTAGACCTTCCAAATAAAAAAAAATTGCTGAGGCCAAAAGTGAGTAAGTTTTTTAGTTCCAAGGTTTTCTGCTAGAAGAAGCACCTCTTGTCATTAATGATGAAAGATGGATGATCCAGAAATATGAAAGAGCAGTTGAGATGTCCTACTTTAACAGTCTTCAGTATTCAACAATCTGAGACTTATATCCATTAACAAGTAAAAAGAACAGATGAGTTTTTGTTTCTTAGGTTGTATGTGTTTGTAATGTAAAGAGGTAGATATTTTCCTGAGATAATAGCTAAGGTTCTTCTTCCTCTCTGAGAATCATCTCATGGAGACCCTACACCTCCAAATATTGTAGTAAGAGTTTCCATAGAACCAGCATATTAATTCATAGATAAGTATTTCACTTTCAAACCAAAGACCTTCAAATACCCACATTAGAAGAAAGTAGTATTCAATTTGAATTACGTTCTCTTCACATAATGCATTTTATTAATTCATGTCTATTTTCTGTTTTAGAGGGATAAAAAAAACAGAAAAAAAAAAACAGAAGATCCAGATGACTTAATGTTAATATATTTATTTTAAAAAAAAATTAATTTGGATTTTTTTTCTTAATTTAGGAATATTTTATAGAATAGAAGAACCTCCTTAATTATCAACTACCTCAATCGAGGAGTTTTCCATCAAAAGTATGTTTATAAAAAATTATTCAATCCTAAAAAATAAAGTCTTTTTTTATAAATCCAAATTTTCCCCTGTCAAATAGGTGTTACGAATTAACATCAAGAAAAAAATTAACTTATCTTCATGAGATACTCACATAATAATTCTTAAATAACTTTCCAAAAGTGCATGTATCGACTTTTGATAGAAAACTCCTCGATTGCTTATATCAATTTAAACTGCCTCAAAAAAAGCTCTCAAAGGAAATTTCATTTTTAGGGATAATAAAAAAAAAGGATAAATTTATTTGTAAACTTTTATTTAAATAAAAGAATTTACTAGTAACCTGATAATGAAAAATCTCATGATTTCAACTCAAAATTAGGGTATTAAGTTCGAGTTTTACTGCACTAAAGTTGGAAAATGTTAACAGCACAGCCTTGAGTCTCCTAAATACCAGCAAACTACTCACCAGTCGATAGTTTGCCAAAGTTTTGTGGATTAAAATTTTTAATGCATATTGCACAGCATTTGTAAGGGTTGTTTCTTGTATAAAAATCCAATGATTTTTCGATAAATTATTGACACATCACCAATACAAAGTATTCATTAACTTAGATTTTAAACATAGTTAACTTCGGCATCGAAAAGAAACAGATAAATTGCTAAGTTTGGCCGTGACCAAAAAAGTGGCTGAAACTTTATCAGAGCATCATCATTAATAAATTAACTGTAAAATAGTATGAATAGATGAGTTTTTTGGGCATAAATATTGAACATTTACGAACAAATATAAAATTGGCTTAGTTGTGTGTGGCACAATCTCTAATATGATATTTACTAATATATGAACTTATGCTTTTTAAATATTAATATTAAAACTTAGACATAGAATTTAACTGATTTATATGCTCAAGAGCCAGCTTCTCCCTGAATAGAACAATGATCTTCAGAGATTGCAACTACACAAGGCAAGTAATGTTTAAATAAATGTGATAAAGACAAAAAAAATATCAAAATATATTGATAATAACACATCATTGGTTTTACCAGCCTAATCACATTCATCAGCATAAATAAATCAACATGGTGCTTCTTAGTCACATCAATATACAATAGTTCAGATTATAAAATATTTTCTAATGTAAGTAGAAAGAAAATATTGTATTTTGATATAAGACTATATTATTAAAAAAAGGAAATATAAAATAGCTTTCTGGAGTACTGCAGAGTAAAAATATAAAAACGTATTCACTTTCCTGAAACAAACCAAAATGAATACAACTAATTATACACATAAAGAACAATATATTATAGGGATGTTTTCCATCTATAGTAAAACAAAATATTAAGCATGAGCCACCTTTAGTCGATATCAAATTAAACAATTTTTAACAACTCTGCAAATGTCTGTCTCTGTAGAGCTTAGTCAGCCTTCTAATTTTGTCTAGTACATAAACTTTAATTTTGTAAAAATACTTAAAATGTGATCTGACATACCATTTAAAATGAAGAGAACCTTGAAAAGTTACATTCTATGATACTTGTTTCTGCATTTCATTAAGTTAGAATGTAAATGTTGAATGTGATAACAGTACTTCCTTAACTGATCCAAAAGTGATTGTTACTCATAATTATAAAATTCTATTTGATTGATAATATATCATCAGTTTGATAACATAACAGGTGAATTCACAACATTTTCAGTTTCTAAAATTCTTATATTTGAGCTTTCTAATAAATCCTCTAAAAGAATACAACATACTCTCATAGAGAGGTGGAATTATTTTATCATAGGATAATACTAATTATACTTTAGTTAGTAAATTTTATTGTTTTATTCTTCAATTTTACATTTTATCTCCTCAGTTTATTTCATTAATAGGAGCACAAAGAAATAATTAATGAATTACAACAATTAATTGTTAATCACAACACGCATAAATAAATATCACTGAAAAATTACTTATTATTTTCGATCTGATCAATGAAACAAGACAGAATGATGAAAAATTCACAATACATAATTTTAGAAATGTTAAAATAATAGTATAACTACTGGAAGATTTCTTTAATAGTATAACTAATTCCCAAAAGGTAGCAGCACAAATCAATAATGGTAGAAAATAGTAGTTTGAATTAGCTCCGCAAGAGGCCAGCACCATCCAAACACCCTTTTCTGAAATCAAAATCCAGCACGAAAAATTTTATTTTGTATTAGGAGATTAGAAAGTCAAAGGAGCTAAACAAATCCATCAGGGCTCTATAGGGCATTTCCGATCGAGTTAGCTCCTGTGACTTTCTAATCTCCTAATACAAAATAAAATTTTTCGTACTGGATTTCGACCTCGGAAATGGCTGTTTGGATGGTGCTGGCCTCTTGTGGTGCTAATTAAAACTACTATTTTCTACTTTCTTGATTTGTGCTGCTACCTTTTGGCAGTTAGTTAAACTATTATTTTAACATTCCTAAAATTATGTATTGTGAATTTTTCATAATTTTATCATGTTTCATTGGTCGGATCGAAAATTATTCGTCATATTTCAACGATATTTATTTATGCTTGTTATGATTAACAATTAATTATTGTGGTTCATTAATTGTACCTTTCTTTGTGCCCATATTAATGAAATAAATTGAGGATATAAAATGTAAAATTGGAGAATAAAATATTATTATCTAAAGTATACTTAGAATTATCCTACAATAAAATAATTCATATTAAATAAATCCTATGAGTGTGTGTTGTATTCTTTATGTAAGGATAAAAGGATTTATTAGAAAGTTCAAATATAACTAGTCAATTTCACTGAATAATTAAATATTTCCAAGGTATAGTAAAAAATCTTATTCCCAATTTGCATACCAGGGAAGTAGTGCATTTTTTTTTTTTGATAAATTAAAATTAACATAATTAAAGAGCTACCTCTAAAAAACTTTTAGCCTGAATTTCTTCAAACTTTTAAAAATAAGAAAGAAGTATTACCTTTAACCAAATTCACATACTTTCAGCTTCAGTGCATAAGAAGAATATTTCTAAAGTATTTTTAGAATAATTCTTTGAAAAGCTCAAAAATTAATATTTCATTTAATAAAAGATAATTTTATTCACTGAAATTTAGATCTATAATTGAACCACACACATGCATGCAATACAAAAGCAAACAAATTTTTTGTGAAACAGTATTTTAGATGCTAAAGCGATAATTTTTTCAAGAAATTTTATTTTACAACATGAATCTTAAGCATAGCCTACTCTATGTTACTATTAGGTGTAGGTAGATAGAGCCTTATATTTAATATATAATGAAAAAATTATCAAAATACCTTTGAAAATACAACAAAATAAAATGAAGCTTGGTTCTTTATTGCATATGAGGGTTCAATTCAGGTTTAACAATAGTAAAACAAACATATTCATATATTTAATATAATTTCAAAACATCTATATCAAATTAACCATTTTTTATTATTTATTAATCAGTCATTTTTAAGACACAAATTGAATGTTATGCCTCTATTTAGGAAATAAAAAAATATTCAATCAATTGGTGAGGTTGTGTCTAAATTAATGAATTCATGTTTTTTACTTCTATCAAAAAATTATATTTCTTCTCATTCCTTCTTTTTTTGTAGGAAAAACAAACAATTGAAGTAATACAGTAAAAATCTTGAATTTTAAATAATTGGTTATTTCTGATAGCTGTTGCAGTGGGCACTTTCTTCATCATTTGAATTAATTAATCAAATTCCTGGATTAAAGACTTTTAATTCATATTGTACAGCATTTTGTAAGGGTATTTTCTAGCATAAAAACCTAATGATTTTTCGATAACTTATTAAATATCATTAATATAACAAATTAATAAAACTTCAGCTCCACTTACAAGAAGAAACTAGTACATTTTTCAACTACTAGCCTGTGGCCCAGAAATGAGCAAGTGCTAGAAGTTTTATTAAAGCTCTATTGTTATTAAATTAATGGTAAAATAGAATGAATAGATAAATGGTAAAATAGAATGAATAGATATATTATAAAAAAAAACAATATTTTTAGCTAATCTTCTTTTCTCCATTAAAGTTTTTGTATAAATCTAGATATATTATAAAATTATTATTAAAAATTAGATATAGAATTAAACGCTCAAGAGTGAGCTCATACTTGAATAGAACAAGGGTCTAAAACAGATCCAAACAACACAAGGCAGGTAATGTTTAATAAGGTAATAAATAATAAGGTAATAATAAGGTAAATAAATGTAATAAAAACAAACAAATTAATTAAAAAATTATTATTATTAAAATATATTTAATAATAACACACTGCTGGTTTCACCAGCCTAATTACATTCATTAGCATAAATACATCAACATGGCGTTTCTTAATCACATCAATATACAATAGTTCTGATTATAAAATATTTTCTAATGTAGGTAGAAAGAACAAATTATAAATTTATATTAGACTATATTATAAAAAAAAAGGAAATACAAAATATAGCTTTCTTAAAGGAGTACTGCAGAATAAAAATATAAAAACTTCTTATTCACTTTCCTGAAACAAAAAAAAAATTTATAAAATTAATTGTAAACATAAATAGCTATATATATAAAGTAACTTAAGTTTGTAAAAGACAATTGTATCCAACTAATGACAAAAGTTAAGGAAAAAAGACTTTTAATTGTTGACTAGATAGTTGCATGAGACATTGGATACACGTAATCAAAGGAAATTCCAAAAATATTCAAAAGTTTTAAAGTTTGAACTGAAGTATATTCCTAAGTGCATATGAACTTATTTGTTAACAATAAATAATAAATAGTGACCATGATCATGATTCACAGTGAAATTAATTAAACCAGTTTTAAGTTAAAGTGGAAATCTGGCAGAGGAAAATGAACGAATCCAACTTCAAGGATGAAAATACAAGAAAGAATATAAAAACAAGAATCAAAACCGTTTTATTTTATACTGTATAATTTCAATTGTTCCATATTTAAATTTTTCATGCCTAAGTTAATTTATTTTATTTTGTTAAAAAGAATTAATTTTTCTTTATAAAAATGATATTTTCTTCTTTTTTACTTTCTAATAACCCCCTGGAATTTAAAAAAATAAATAAATATTATCTAAATAAGAAAAAGTCAAAATAAATGTGAATTTTTATTAAGTTAATCTATTTTATAATTATTAGTGGTTAATATAATTTAAATCTGTGTTGTGTTATATTTTAAATTTAATAAAGATTGTGGTAAGATGTAATTTCCATTTTTATTCTAAAAACTTATTACTAGTTTAATCTGGTTATGTTAAAAATTAATATAATTAATCGATTCATATTATGCAATGCTGTTCAAAGAGAAAATCGATAAAAAAAAATTATTATTATTATTATTATTATTATTAAACTTATATAAAATTAAAAAATGAATAAATAAAATAGCACTATATATTAATTATTGTTATTAAACAAACATAAAAAACTCAAATATGGGAGGAAATATAATTGGATTATTTTTGGAAAATTTCAAAATAAACATTTTCATCGCACAAGTAAAAGAATAACCACACGATGTTATTGTTGTTTCTCTATGAAGGCTTATCAGGAGTACTACATTGCATTTAAAACAAGTTACTATATACAAGCAAATAATTTTTCAGTTGCTGCATTCCATGCCATGGGTAAAATAATAACATTTAGTTGTAGCGACGAAATATGATGGAAAATATTAATCAAATACTGGTTTGTTAAGGCCCTGCTGATCAAATAAAATTCTAAAGCAATTTCTGTATATGAAGAGTTGATAACTAAGTAACGAGTATACTTACAGTTGGGTCACAATTTGCACAGTGCCACGAATAACCCCTCACTTTAGGTGACTTCTTCACTGGTGGGTCGAGGCAGTGGAAGTGGAAACCCAAAAGGCATTCATCACACCTATAACATAAAGGTCAGGTCGACTATAAATAAACTTTCAATTATATCTAAAATAAAGTTGAATTAAAATTAAAAACAAAAATTGTCACGAGACCAAATTTCTTGACTTTAGAAGAAATGACCAATTGTTGAGAATAGAATAGATATTTTTTTAAAAAAGATAATTTAACAAAATATGAATAACGGCATAGGCATATGATCAATACTAATTTAAGAATGTTTGTATTTGTAGGCATAATTTGCATGTATAAACATAAATAAATATAATTAAATACATACACAACAGTGTTATTAGGTTCTCCACGAGAATTACAGGTAACACACATCAACTGTTTGGGTTCCTCCTTTTTCTTACTGCCCGTCGACAGCCTTAGAGGAGGCTGCTGCACAGGTGGCTGCGGTTGTGAAGGAGAAAGGGGAAGCTTCGGAGCCAAACCCAAGCTCGGCGTTGCAACGTATGAACTGCCACCTCCAGTCGGATGAGGAATGGACTTGAACTAAAAGTTAAACAATTATAATAATGTTTTGACAATAAAACATACTAAGACAGAAAAGAATATTTAATTTCAACTTGTTTATGTTCATTTTCCTCCTATACGAAGGTATTCTAGTAAAGAGTATACACTTTGTATTTGCGCTTTATAAATTTCAATTGAAAAATTAACACTATGTATAATACAATGTATAATACTAATACTTTTGAAAACATAATTGCACAGCAATATAATCAGAAGCCTATAGAATGTCATGACTAAAATAAACCATAACAATTAAGAAATTGAACATAATTTTCTGATTATCCGTTACACCAAAATCAAACAGTATGAGATCTATTTTAGTGGAATATATCAACTTTTGGTAATTACTTAATAGGCATAGAACAAGACTGTAAATTAAGCAAGGACTTAAAAAGCTATTTCACTTAAAGCTGTAATTAAATAGTGTAATTTCGGTAATCCAAACTAATTGCTGCAAGGGTGTTTGGATTAAAGAAAGTATTAAGAAAAATAGTATAAAAACTTCAGCAATATGAATGAACATAACTATTTACATTTATTTATTTTTTGGAAATTAGACAGTTTGAAGTCTTAAAAAATTAATCTTTTTTTAAAGAAGTCGTTATTTTTTGTGAGGTGCTATGAGTCTTATAACATCACTGTTCACTAGCCGTATTTTGGGTGGCTAGTTTTTTTTACATCTCCAGTAATGCTAAGTAATTTAATATAAAATAATAAGGTTGTTCATTTATAAGTGAAAAAAGGATAAATAAAATTTTAAAAATACTCTTTATATGAACTTATTTAAAACATAAAAAAAAAAAAAAATTCACCAACAAAATTTGTATTATTCATATTCATACTATTAGGTGTTAGTTTTACATAATCAAATGATTTATGCAATAGATATTAGGTATTTCTAATTCCAAAAAAATATATTATGAACACTTTCATAGGAATTAGATTAACCAATGTCGAAAATGTAAAAAATTTTCCTTTGAATTTTCAGTTATTAAAATAACTTGCTTATAGATCAGGAAATTAAAAATGTCCTTTACACATGTGCACTTTTATTTTTTAAATTAAAATGTTATCGAGTGCTGAGTTTAAAAAAAAAAAAAATAACTTTTTTTCCATTTCAGAATTACTGGAATGTTTGGAGTATTGAAATTCGCATTACCGAGATTACACTGTAAACAACTTGCCATCTAAATAGACAATAAAAGTTTTTAATATACTTACACATATTTTAAGGCTTTGCCTTTGTTCTTCTTGCTGCTTGCTCCTTTTATGCTTGTGCTTATGCGGCCTCATATTTCCAGGATCAGGAGAATACCTGTGATGTTTCTCCCTTCGTCGCTTTTTAGGCCGACTGCTGATTTCGGCATCACTTTTACTGGCTATTATAAAAAATATACATACATTTGATTAGTGATTTGAAGAGTGTAATTTCATAAATTAAAATTATAACTAACAAGAAGTATTTTGATATTTGAACTATGTAGAGGTTTTGAGCGACAAAATTATAAAACTCATTTACGAAATAAACTTGAACTCGCAGTCCAAATCTTGTTAAATCTGGTCTGACAGATTATTTTAGTTTTGTATATTATCTTCATTATCTTTCAAACGAGTGGCTTTAATCGTCTGGATGTATTGTTTTTGCATTAATGGAAAAACCAAATTTTTTTTGAGGTTTTAAAATTTTTTTACATAAGGAAAACCATTATTAATGATTTCAACTTCATAGATATTTTTAAGAAATAGTATTCGATAAGTCAGCAAGTGAATAGTTAGAGACAAGTTTTACAGACTAGTTTTATCATGAAGAAAAAAATGGATTTATTAGTAACAGAAATTAATAATTACCTATTGATACATCAGCTTCCATAGGAGCTGTGGTGTCCTCAACTACAGATGTATCCTTTGAATCATACTGAAAAAACAAATAATAGTAATAAATAAAATTTAAAAAACATTGAGAATCATTTCATAATTTATTTACCCAAAAAACTCTTAGCTCCAATGAAAAACATTAAAATGTATATGGAATACAATACAAAACTATTTCAGTAAATAATAATTTTTTGAATTTCCAAAAGCACAATTTTTAGTAAATTGTAAACATTTGGTCACAAAAATCACAAAAGATTAGTAAAAAAAATTTTTTTTTTTTTTAAATTGTTAAGAAAGAAAGTATCTGCTTATTGAAATTAATTTTTTCATGTATAGGTAAGTGATAATAAACACCAACCGTTGTAATAAGAACCATGGAAATGCAAAAAACATTTATCTATAAATTCAATTTATGTATTGATGAATTTTATATTATTCTCTATAACCTTCAACAATTTTACATATCAGATGTTAATTTCTCTAAAAATTTTGGCTTTCCAACAGTATATTACAAATGTTATTTCTGGAAATTCGTTTTCAACTGATGAAAATATAAATGATCTCCTTTTTTCTTCTCTAGTTAATTATATAATTCTTTCATAGTTTATATTAAATTTAAATAGGTCAGCCAGCAGACACCAAGATGCCTTACACCGATTATTATAAAATGATTAAATTAGATCAGATAGAAAAGTGGCAAAAACAATATCGGGAGAATCCCACCGGACAGTTATAAAAAAATATATTTGAAAACCGTGTTTCTCACAAGCAAACAAGGGAAAGACATTACAAAAACTTTAATATAAGTTTAACAAATCATATACTTTGCTATAACTACCTGCACAAAATAAGCATAACCGAAACTTTTCAATGCAATAACTTTAGAGGTAATGAGACCATTAATGAATGTCCGGCATACAAAAAACAAGAAATATTGTTCAAAGATCTAGTTACAATTCAAAATATAATTTTTGAGAGCATATTAAAAGTAACAAACTATGCAAAAATAAGTTATATCCATAAATATTTGAAATCTTTAAAAAAAAATTTTTTTTTTCTTTTAGTGATAACAATGAGAGATTATTAAATATTTTAAATAAACACAATTGAAGGTACTAGAAAAGAAGCTCTTTTGAAAATACGGCATTTAAGCTCCACCAGACTATTTAAAAGAGGATAAGACCTCATTGATATTAAACATTTTAAATTTTTTAAACATATTTAATTGTATACTGATATAATAATGAGTTAAATCAAAGTACATAGGTCAGTGAGAGTAAAAAATGATCACTGAAGTTGATAGGTATTTGGAGTATTCGTAGAACAACACACACTTTATGAATTCGGCAGCATACTACATTCACAATAAATATTAATATCTTCAAATGACAGCTATTTACATATCATTGTTTTACTTAAATAGTGACACATTTGACAAAAAAAAAAGTTTTGGTTTTAATTTGACATTAACGTGTTCCAAATATATTACTACAGACAGGGGCTTCTTTCTCTACTGTCATCTCTTTGTAGACTGTCCCAAAGCTAGTAGGATTGTTATAAAATAACAGTACATCATACGATCTAAGAATACACTAAATACTAAATTTTTTTTTGTTAGATGTGGCACTATTCAAGCTATGGAGATATATATATATATAAAATTAAATAAGCTAAAACATTAACTATGATTACCTTGAAATCTCCTAAACTATTGTCTCCATTATCCTTATGCCTCAGCTTTCGTGGAGCTTCGGGATCAACCATATCTACTTCAGAACTAGAAGAATCCTTGTCGCATTCGGAACATTGCCTAAAAAGGTAAAAATAAGGATTTATAAATAAAATAAATAATTTCTAAATGTAGAACTTTAATAATAAGATGTACTTATTGAGTAAAGGTTTGGTCAAAATTTCAACTTATAAACACATTTAAATATGATACTTTATGCAGGTATAAAAGGAACACCAAGTATATACTATATTTTTCTATCAAACTAAAAAGGTTTTTTAAGGAGCTGGGCACAATTGTGGTCAAGAAAAACAATTAAGAAATAGCATCAACTAATTAATGATGATGACCTTTTCTCTCACAATATTGAAAAACATTCATTAATAGTTAGACTATCACCAAGACTAGTTACAAATTGTATCCATTGATTATTAATGGCGCAGATTGAGTTTAGAGCCTTAAACTGTATAATAATGTTAAGCTACATAAAAGCAATCTGACTTACCATCCCATAAGTTTCGTTTTCTTAGGCATCCTCGTCAAAGGAGGATTGAGGCAGGCCAAGTGATAGTGTTTATGACATGTGTCGCACTTAGCAAGAAGGTGTTGGTCATGGCGACCTCTACATAAGCCACACACATTGTTTAAACTAACACGCTCAGCACCTGTTGAAATAAAAAAAACATCAGATGAATCAATTTATGAAAAAAAAATGTTTTATTAGAATTTATTCGAGATGTACTGTATTCAAAATCTTGGATGACAGAATGAAAACAAACAAAATGTTACTACGATAAATAAATTTAAAAATTAAAATACCAGTTGAATTATCAGAAAGGTCAGCATCAGACGAAACTGGTCCACCAAAAACAGTTTTCCTCGCAGCAGCTGTGGGCACTGGACCTGAAACTATAATTAAGAATGTTACTTCGTATAAACCATTAAATAATAATTTAATATAGCAACTTCTCGGAAAGTAAAACCCTAAGAACTTCATACATTTATAAATTGGCAGGTCTTTCTGGACACCATCATATTGTCCATTTTTTAATCCAATCCCTAATATTAGACTACTCATTTAATTGTCAATGCAATATTCTCAATCAACTAATAAATTGTAGAACACATTTTATTTTGAATAATAATAAATTCAATTTAAGATTAATATCATTCATAAACATAAGGCTAATTAGGCTGAATCTAAGAAAAAAAGGGTAAAAAAACTTAAATTTGAAAAGAGTTTTTTTCATGAATGTATTAAATATTTGCAGTTAATTGACAAGTAAGAACACTAATTCTAGTATGCTAATAGATTAAATTTCGTAGAGTCAGGTCAACAAGAATCTGTCAGTCGGATTCCTTGACTTAAATAAAATTCCCAGCCTCACTTCTCTCTCCCTCCCCCCAAAAAGAACTTAAATGAAAATCCTTCAAACAGGTAAGTGAATAAAAGGGGAAAGGCAAAAACTCTTTCATAATATTGAAAAACATTCATTAATAGATTGACTATTATGAACACTAGTTACAAATTGTATTTATTGAAATATCAAAAATACAAGTAACATTAATATAAACATTTTGAAATACGCATATCTTTAAAAGAAGTTATACCACAAAATAAAGTATGCTTGTAAACTGCTAAAAAATAAATAGGAATATTTCTGATTGATTCTTATTTTATTCATTTTAATTAAAATACCATTTTTTTTTTTGTTTCTCAAGTATTCTCTTAATAATAGGTAAACATAAAAAGTAAACATTTTTTTTTTTTTTTTTTTTAATAAATCATTAACTGAAGGATAGTTAGCATTATACTCATTGTGTAAACAAACAGCTGTTTTGGACTTATCGCAATTTCAATCCAGTAATATTCTGTTTAATGATGGAAAGACATCATCTTGAACTGGAAATTATTTAAACCAATATTAACGTGAAAAGATGCAGTTGGTTTCTACCGGGCTTTAGCCAGTTCAGAATATTGATTCAGGTCCCCCCTCTTTATTTACACATACAGGAAAGTCATAATGAAAATTACCTCAATAATTTCAATAAAATTTTTATTTTAGTTTATTCTACTGGAGGCACTTGAAATAGACCAAACATTGATAACATAAAAATATCTATTATTTCTAATTATGCAATTCGTACCAAGTCGTAAGAAGCAAGATTATAAACAAAAAATATAAAAAATTGTTTGAGTACCTCCTTATAATTTTTTTTTGTTTAATAACTTCTTTGTTTTTTTTAATCCAGGAATAAATTTTCAGAAAATTCATAGACTTATGAGTTTTACTGACATCCCATGATTTTTCAGAATTATGAAATCCCTTAACTTTTCCTTGTCTTCAAACACCCTATGATAAAATAAACTCTTTCACAGCGGGATAGAAAAATTTAAATACAACATACAGTCCCACATTACGAATTAAATAAATCTTACTAGCATAAAATATTCAAATATATTTTTTTGAAACCAGTAAAATTACAGTTCTCTATTAAAAACAAAGCCCACTAATTAATTATAAGTAACAACTAATAACTAACTGTCAAGAGAAAATTAAGTGAGCCAACCATGTAGGATAATATAATAATAAAATATAACCAACCTGGATAATTAGGCAATAAGGGTGTTCTTCCCATCGTGTCTAAATCTGGTAATTTTTTTCCAGGGCACAGCAATGACATGAGCTCATAGAATTGATTCAGTATCGTTTTTAACTCTTTATTCCTGTCGCATTCTTCTGTATTCTCTTTTACGACCTAACAGAAAACTTAATAAATAACAAAGATATTTTTGAACATAAGAGCTAACAAATATAGTTAACAATATAGCTAACAAATATTCCAAGATAAATGCAGAAAAAAATTAAATGTTTAAGCCTAAAATAAGAACAAAAAATAATAGAAATCAAAATCTTCCATTATTGAACTTTCCTTTATTCTATCCTTTTACTTATCATATTTCTCCTGATATTTCAGATTATTCCCCATTCTTAGGTATTTTTTTTGTTATTTTATATAAGTATTGTGTCATTCTTCATATCTACTCTTATTGTCCAAAATACAATACCAGCAAAAACTTACACTTAACTGTCTTGAGAGCTTAATATTTTTCTCAAGGAGTGTTCAATATTTTTATATATTATACTTATCACTGTCACAAGCCCAGAGAATACTCTTTAATGTTCAACCAAATATTCTTTAGTTTAAATAATCTAAATAATATTTGATGCATAACTCAAAATATTCAAACTTTGGGCCAGCAACAATATTCAATCGAAAAAGTACCTCATTAGGTAAATATAGAATTTAACGATAACTCTAGTCGCCTCTTCCGACTACAGTCATAAGTATATGGCAAAAACTTAAAACATAATTTCTAAATATGTTTTAATTTTTGAGTCGTACTATTATACTACAACAGATCCGATACATTAAATAAATTTATGTACCAAAACAAATTTAAGTTTACCTTGTCACGTTTTGTTTCTATAACAGTTTGTTCTTCCAAAAGCTTAGAATTTTCTTCTAATAATTCAGCCAATTGCTTTTTCATACTCGTCACTCGGATATTGCGGTCCAAATAGTAACCAATAAATTCGACACTAGAAAAAAAAAATTATAAATACAGTAAAAATTAGTGAGATGATAAGATTTTTTCATTAATAAAATTTATGGCATAGTATCGTATAAGTTAAATAAAACTATAAAAATAATTTACCTAAAAGATGGTTGAATATGCCAACGGCGATGAACATCCGACAGAGCTTCGACTTGTGCCTGTCTCAATGCCCAGCCTTCGGTATCTACGCCGCTCATCTCTGCTTTCCTCCACAGAGCACGGCAAGCTGAAGCACTTGTTGTAAGAAGGCGTGCCATTTTTTGAGTAGGAACTAAAACCAATTACCAAATATTAAATTTTTAAAAGAATTAATTCTTTGGCTCAATAGGAACTATGTCACTTCTATGTCTCTTCAAAATCGTAAATTCAAAAAGAAATGCTAGCATGTGATTCTTTGAATTTGACTAACATTTAAAAATTTACAAGCGCTTTCTCATAAACTTAAAAAAAAAAGCCCTTAAAATTTTTGCTATCTAAACATCAACAAAGGAGACTTAATATTAATAGATGGAATATTAAATTTTTTTTTTTGTTTTGTTTTAGGAAAAGTGATCTATTAATTTTATCACCTGAGACCAGAATTATTTATATGTACTACAAGTACACCATGATATATTAAGTTAATTAACTTAATCTCAATTAATAATTGAAACAACTATTTAATACATATCTTGTTACAACATTCAATTAACTTTATTTTCGGACAAGTATATTGATGTTGAGCAAATGCGTAAATAAAATGTAAACCAATTTTGACACAACTGCTTCCCTAATGTTTGACTTCAACTCAAATCACCTTATAATATAATTATTTTTAACCCTTATTCTGACAGGTGTATAAAATCACCCTTAACCTTTTCAGAAAATTTTATCTCTAGTTATAACAATGTAATAATTAGGACTTGTCCAGGCAGGTGTAAAGCAGTCAACCCTCACTTCCCAAGCTGATTTTCACAGAATATAATTCTCAAAAAACATAAAATTGAATAGATTATTTCTACTTTTGCCAGGAAAAGGGTTAAATTAATGTTATAAAAACTTATACAAAACGTAATGAATTCTGTTCAACATGTAATACAAGATAAGTAAGAAGTTGTAGCAAAAATTTGAAAACACAAATAAGAAGAGGCAAGAAGTCACAGGGGATTCCAAACTTCAATAAACAACATTTAATCAGTTATTTAACAATAAAATTAAATATTAAAAAAAAAAAAAAAAAAAAGAAATTACCCCAGGGTTGTACTCTAGACAGTCTTAAACCGCTGTATTTTGTTCGATACTTTCCAAGACGTCTTTGGATTCTTAGAGAGTCTTCAGTTTCTTTACGATTCTTTTTTGTTTCTTCCATTCTCATTTGGACAGCCAACCAGTTTCTACGCCTCTTTCTATAAAATTAATAAAACAAATTTATAATTACTATATTGTCACTTTAGCTGAATACTTCGAAGCTTCAAAAAAAATCTTCATAACATTTAAAAGAAATAAAAATTATAAAGACATGTTGAAAGAATTCCCAAAGTTAGAAAAAATTATATGGGTATCCTACAAGACAATGGTTAGGACTAGATATCTCTAAAATAGTGGATTGATTTTTTGATTTAGTTTTAAAGTATTAGAATTTTATTGTTAATTTTTTTTTTAGTTACAAAGCTTAAACAATATGCCATTCCTAGGATGACAACAATCAGTAAGATATTTTTTTAAATTTTAATTTAATCCAAAAATAAAGCTATATAACTTTTCTAATTGAATTAAGTCTGTTTAGCAATTGATTATACAATTGGACTTGATAAAAAAAAAATGACTATTTAATTTAGTAACTTAAGAGAAAACAAATATGCCAAAACTTCATACATCTTTTATTTAGGAATACGATAACATTTCGGACTTTACATTGTCAATTTTCAGATCTCTAGTATTAGACTACCCATCTAATTGTCAATCCAACAAATTATAGATTCTCATCAAGATAATTAATTCATTTTTAAAGTATTTGATGTTGCTTAAATGAATTCCGAAACATCATCCTATTCATAAAGAAAAGAAAAATGAAATTTTAAGGTTGTTCGTTTTACCAGTACTTGCTATATTGAAGAATGTATAACCCTGAGCAAATAGTACACTATTATTTTGAATAATAATTTATTAAATGGAATAAGTTTATTAGTGAATAATTGAGTATTTGATCATCTCTGAATATTTTATTATAAAATATGGGCTTTGTAACAGTTAATAATAATGGATTCAGGGGATTTATTCTCTCTTTAGCTTGATTAAAACCACTGGATCAATCAATATCATGATTAATTAATGATTGTTATTTAATCCTTTTTTTTTTATCCTTAAACAGAATTTGATGTTTTGTATTAAACTAAAAGATAAAGCAGTCATTAAAATACATACATAAAATAAATGATAAAATATTATGACACTAATCATGCTTATAAAATATATTATAAAGAAAATATATTTACCTCATTAAATTCTTATCAGTATGAAGCTTACAATGGGCGTAGAAAGGGTCGGCTTGGTCAACCTCTTCTGAATGAGCTTCCGCAAGGAGTCCTTCTCTTTGCCCGCTGCAAAATATATTTATTAAGCTATTTTCAAAATGATAAATATAAACATAAAAAATGTAAAAAAAAAGAAAAAAAAAAAAGATATCAATGATTTTATAACAAATAAATATTCCTGAAAACAATACTTTATCTGATATGTCAATTTACAAAAATTTCTTCACCACTTTGGCTAAAAACTAATATTAGCAAAATATATAGAAAAACTATTTGCTATATCTTCACTAATATTACTCTGATTAAGATTTTTTTTTTTTTAGTTTATTTTACTAAACAATTTTTTTTTTTAAATCTTTCAAATGAGTATCAGGAAATATGAATAAGATGGACAACAATTACTTAAAAACTATGTTTTGTACCATTTTGACCATACCCTTGATCATCTCCTTCATAATCAGTTACAATCAATTATTTATATATACTATGAGTGTCTGGAATGTTCTGGGAGTTTAGACATATCAGAATATTAAAAAACTAACAAAAATTGAACAGTTTCCATTAGAACTAGGGCGAATAACAAAAATTTATTTTTAAAACATGGGACAAAAATCAAATATATGGACTTTTATTTTACGTAAAATATTTAATTTCACCTTATATTTTAACTTCTCGGCTCCTCAGGAAAGTATTACCAGAAGCAAGCAATTTTACACTTTTTTATTTATTGTTATTATTATAATTATTTGTTTTTTGACATGACACACAATTAGTGTCAATCATTACTTTCTTTGTACTTACAGATGAAACCAGTTCTTAGGATCAGATTCAATATGAAAATTCTTTAAATCGATTACATATATTTTAATCTTTATATTGTATTTCTTTTCTGTAAATTAGAGAAAATATGTTTTACCACAATTTTTTAGTTTTTTTTTCACAAAATAAGTTTCAAAAAATTAAGCATGATTTTTTGAAACTTATTCTGTATGCTATACAGAATAAGTTTCAAAAAATTAATTTTTAGGCTTAACTCCAACGATTTAAGTTACACTCAGTATGTCAATGTATAATTAAATGTTCTTTAATATGAGATGAATCTTATCCTCAATGAATTATTCATTATTCTCACCTTAAAATACCAATTTTTTTTTTAATCAAAGAATTACGCAATAAATTCAACACAAGCCCACTATTTTACACAAAACTTGGGGACATATGTAAATTGGTAAGTGAAAGTGTGAAGCGTGCACACCACTTTTTTTCAAAATTACTTGGCTATATTTTAAGACAATGCATTTCATCATTTCAAATATTTAAAAAATATCAGCATCATAAAAAAAATAATTTATTTTATAAGGATTCATTGGTGTTTATAAAAAATTATATTATATTAGAATTATACTTTTATTCCTATAAACAGCAATATTATTTTAAAACATCTCTAAAACCAACAGAAACTTGACAAATAATGTCTAGACCAACATTTTTATAGTTCATGTAGTTTTCTATTTATGGGGTTCGTAAAAACTTAAAATTTTAAATATTTAATCAAACATAGTAAGCAATGTTGGGAACCAAAACAATATTTTAAAGTGATATAATTAAAAAAAAATAATAAGTTACCACATAAAGACCATAGATAAAATAATTCTGAACACACCTCAGGCATAAAAACATCTTAAACATACAAAAAAATGAAGAAAATTGGTTGTTATTCAGGTTTTATGTCCTGTACCTACAGGAAGAATAGTAATATAAAGATTACTGACTTATCCTACCCAGAGCAAAGAGAAAGAAATTTATGAGAATACACCATGAAATAAAATTAATAAAATATCTCAGATAAAAACTGGAGTGCTTTTAACACAACTACGATTGGCAAGAAATAATTAATTTCATTTCATAATAACATGAATACAAAATCAGATTACAATCCATTAATAACATACCATGTGACATGAAAATATGTTTTGCACATGCCAGCATCACAGCCGACAGCTACTCCGGTTCGAGAAAATCTCTGATCAGAGCAGAGAGAACAGGCTTTAGCTCCCCACTTTGAATAGGCCATTTCGAAAAGAGTAACAGACTGAAGCTTGTCCACTTCAGCGAAGGCCACACCAGGCATGTAAAGGGCACATACTAAATGTACCCATTTACCAACATCGGTTTCCTTGAATATTCCACCTAAGACAAAGAAAAAGGAATATTATAATCTGTGAAAAAATACTGAAAAGAAATTATTGGAATAAAGATAAAAAAAAAAACAATAAATCAATTTAAAAATACTGTCATTACTTCCGAAGAGACCACAAAGAAAGAGCATTTAATTAGAAACTACAAGCCTGTAATTTATGCTGAATAGAGAAAATGTAAAAACAGAGAGAGCTTCGGAATTTAGATTAGTCGGTTTCAACGAAAAAGCTGCTGTCACATTCCAGGCACACATATAAAAACTATTTTGCAAAACTTGGTTATTTGAACTCAAAATGTGTATTTCTTTTGAAAACTCGACTTCAAAATAATGCATGAATGCAATACTTTCCCTTATTACATATTCCATAAATAGGTAAGAGAAAGTAAAATAAAGAAATAATATAAACAATAAGGAAAACTATTTCACTAACTGTAGGAGTATGAAGATGCCTTTAGTATTTCGGACCAGACTAAATAAATCAGTAAGGGATAAGTGCTTAACACTACACTCACCAAGTGGAGTTCTCAATTTATCTGGTCTGATCTGATCGTCTAAAAGCACCTTAAATAGTTTGAAATTATAAAATATATAATTATAAGAAACAGTATAATAATGATCAGATTGAATTGTAAAAAATAAAAAAAAATTCAATTAGACCATTTTTACAAAGTCCATACCTGGATTCGGACAAAGCTCACATTCAGGACTATCAAGTCCTGCTTTGCAAGAATCACAAAACCAAGGCGTAGTCGGACATGGAGAGTCAGTACTGCAAACACTGTCTGAATCTTGAACCCCATAACAACCTAATACACATGAAAAATATTTAAAATAAGACTATTTTAAAAAGCAATTACAAATTAAAATGTTTTAATGTTGATATTGTATTAAAGCATTATTTTGGCATATTGCCGAGTTAATGAAAATAAGTTATAACCTTAAATTTGTTTAAAAAGAAAGAAAAACAGTATTGAAAAAACTATTATCTTCAACAATTCTAGATAGAATTTATTTAATTTCTAAAATTTCAACATTTTTAATATCATAGGATATTGTATGGAAAAATGCCACTGATTTTCTACTTGCTGAACTGCTTGGTTCTAGAGATGATCAGTGATCAGACTACAAGCAGATAGCTAAACAATAAACCTGCTTCCATATTAAACCTTGACTGCAATTCATAAAGCAGTCACTCATGCAAATATGGCTTTTTGTCTTATCAAAAATATACAATATAAAAATTAAATTAAATTAATTATCAGAGGGGGGGGGGAAATATATATATATTTCATCCCAACTAATTTATATTTAAATGAAACAAAAAAGGATAAATAACCAACAAAAACGGAAAGAAAATCTCAATTGGACCTCAAATAGTTAATATACAGAAAAATTATGTTTTTAAATCAAAGATAAATTAATAGTACTGTTATTCATATTAATATAGTTAAATAACATATAATTTAATTTCATAAAAGGAGAACTTCATATAAAAATTAAAACATAAATAATCATTACTTGTATAAACTTAAATAAATAATTTAAGTTATTTAAATAATCTAATAAGGTACCTTCATGGACGGTAACACCGCAGTTATCACATTCAATAATCTCATTTGCAGCATCACTTCTATCGCCAAGGCAGACACTACATATTAAAATATTCAAAGAATCCTTCGGATTAAACTGTTAACAAAGAAAAAAAATAAATTAAACTAGCTTACACTATAAATTAGATTAAACAAAAAGAGAGTTAAGAACTCGTAATAACATTAGAGAAAATATTATAACTGATATTGAAAAATTTTTAATATTAATTAGTAATTTTCAATCATGAGCATATTAGATTTCAAAATTTCAAAGAAGAATATTAACATGAAAATAATTATTTTACCTGCTTTTTGTTTTCCTTTTGATCAGATAGAATGGCTAAATAATCGTCCGCTTTTTGATCACCAAGTGTTTCACCTAAATCACTGATGTCAGTTGTAGCACCAGAGTCACTACCTTCATCACCTTAGAAAAAATAATAATTTTAGATATAAATTTTACAAGTAAGAAATTTTTTATTAACAGATATCATCAATATCCATTACCAGAACTTTTTCCATTATCATTTGAATCAATAGAGTCATCGTCAGATTCTTCACAGTGATCTTCTATACGAAAATCACTATCATCAGAACTTTCACCTAAATCTTCGAAGTCAAAAAGAGCCTGGGCTGGTTTCACTTTTCTTTTGGTTGGATCTCTCTCCACTAAAATAACATAACAATCACAGGTTACATAGAGTATGAAATTTAAGTCTAATAATATTGTAAAACTTACTAGTTAGCACAATTATTAAGAAAAAATGCAACAAGTATGATAAAAAAAAAAAGAACAGGAGGTACAATTTTATTTGAATACTTTAAAGAAAGAATAGTCAATTTCATCATTCAAAATCAAATAATCATATACATTAAAATACATAGCTCCAAGTAATTTAAACTTTCAAAAGGATATTATGTTAACATATTTACATACATTCTCAGACCTATTAAGTTGAGTACATTGCTATGTATGAACACAGCTAGTTGAAAAAATGAGATATAAGGCCCTTGGTCGTACATTGTGGTATCTGAAATTTATGTTTTCGGCTTCACTACATTTATTTTTGGGCTGATCTCATAGATTTTTGAAGGATTCTTTAGGAAACTTGTTTTAGTAAAAAAGAAGGTAGAACATTGTAGGTATTGAAATATTTCAACACTCTAAAAGTTTTGGTATACTGGAAGATTGCTGATTGACCGTGTGTATTAATGAATGGAATATGGTCCGGGAGCGGTCAAATAAAACTCAAATAGTAAATAGGTGTACTATTTTTATTTGAGCCAATGTGAACTCTAAAAGTTTTTATTTCTGTAGTTACCATTTTTTACAATCCAGTACCCCATGTATGTTAGTATAAGATTGAAATGTATATATGCTCCATAATTTCAATTCTGAATAATTTTTAATTCATGATTGTAATTTTAGATAAAATTCAACTATACCTGTAGAATTTACTAATACTAAACAGCAAAATAATACTAGCAATTAGCTTAGCGAATCTAAAAAAATCAATGAAATGTCCATGAATCAATCTCTACAAGTCATCTCATCTTCCATTTGTCAAAACCCAAATCTAAAATATCAACTTGAACACAATTCTATCTATTTCAGTCTACCTCTTATTTATCATGTATCATTTTACAATTTTTTTTTCTATCTATAACCAATATACTATAAATTCGAATTTCTATACAATTATTGTAAAATTTATACAAAGAGGATGAAGATTTCCAACACCCACAATACAGTCATAGACTTTTCTGACGTAAAACTACTATTAGGTATCTAGTAAGAGAATTAAACAGGATTTTCACTAAAGTTGTTATCCATTGGTTTAGAATAATTCAAAAATATTTACATGTATTAACACTCTTTAAAACTATATAACATAAACACAATAAGCAGAAAATAATTAAAAGAACAATGCATCCTTGTTCTGTATATTTAAACTGATTCATATAATTTTAAAGTATTAACTTAAACAATATATACCAATAATCATGTCAAACAGTAGTCCTTCCAATAACAATATAAACTAAAAAACACTTACTTCCAAAAAAATTTAAATAGCCAAATCTTAATAGTTTCTTACTAATAAAAACAAACTGAAGTGACTAATGTTAAGTTATGAGAAATAATGTTAAAATAGAGAATAACTTACTCATTTTGGTAATTCCACACAAAAACATAAAAGCTGGATATCCACTTTTAGTAATATACTTCAATAAATATCGTCATACATAAGTAAAATAAGATTCAATCTAATTGCAGTTTTAAAACTGAGTAAAAACAACATACAAACTAATTCATAACGAGTTACAGACAATAACCACCCGGTGTGACGCTTCAAATACAAGTTGAATTGAAGTGAAAACTGAATAGAATCGATTTATTATTAAAGGTAACCTGAGCTAAGAGGTTATTGCAAGTTGTAGGCAACTTGTGTTAACTTGGATACAATCTAATTTTAGATTTGCCAATATCATTCTTTTAACATAAGTTAAAGTAAACCACATTTTTAAATTTAGAAATAAATACGCCCAACTAATCTAGAACGTATATTTGAATACTGTTTTTTTCAAATTAATGTATAAGTTAGATTGCGCAAAACTACCTAAAATAGCAAATCGTTATCTTAAAATATAAACATTTTATTAATATTACGAGTGATCGGAAAATCCTTTAATATCAATAAACTATCGTACACTCTAGATGTAGGATTCTGGTTAGAAACAAAATTTTATCTACATTCAGGACACTTGATGGGTTTTTGGATTGTAAGGATAATAAGTTACCATCCTATATTTAGATCTAAAACACAGAACACTGTAGTCATATTCAACACATTACAAAATTTAAACACATAGATGGTCGATACAAAGATTAAGGGCACTTTCCTCAGAGGAATAGATTTTAGCACTCGATATTACATATCATTCGAGTAGTTGTTTAAAAAAGTAAATTTCAGCAGTTCTGGTGGAAATCTCATTCATGATTGCATAGGCCCTTATAAAATGGAAAGGATTGTTAGAGAGGATATCATAGAAGAATAGAACAGGCGGTGGGTGACAACCGGGAATGATTAGTGTTTCCTTAAACATTAATATACCTTAAGAAAATAATCCCTACTGTTCGGACACGTTTGGAACCAGAGTGGACACTCCCGGCCATGGAAGCTTTCATGGCCTGGGGAAGGACGTAGGTCTTTTTTGCCCCAGATGTGGAAATCCTTTTAATCGGCCGAGTGCACAATCATAAGCCTTAGAGGTAATGTAATCCGATTACTGAGGGGATTAGCTTCCTCAGCAAGTCACAGAACATAAACTACCAGTTCTATTGAGGATTCGGGTAACGATAAAAAGTGCTATAGGACCAGCACATTTCAATCCCAAAAGAAAAGGACCAGCCGGAATGAGATAAAGATGATGATTACTATAGCTAAGATAGATTTGTCCCGAAATCACTGAATGCTTCACTCAAAATGGCTAAATCTTGTTTTACCATTGTTGGATAAAATTTGTGAAAAAACCTTTTAACCTTCCCTATTTTACAATTCCACTGTAGGATCACTAGTTCATAAATTCCATAAAATGGTTCAATTATTTTTATTTTCAAATTTAGATCTATAATACAGATGAAACTCTGAATTAAATCTTTTAGTGGTAAATTTTAAATGAAAAGATGAGAAGCCAACTTCTATAAGTAGCAATTTTGTGAATATGAAAATTTGTATTTACCATCTCTCAATGCCCGAAACAGCTTTACGGTCCAGTATTGGGAATTTATCAATAATTAAATAATTATTTTATTGGTTATTTCCTTAAATTCCGTCATGAATTATTTTGTATGTTGTTGTTACTCAATTAATCAATTAGATCGAATCCTGATTTACTTACATATATATGACGATATTTATTGGAGTATATTACTAAAAGTGGAAATATCTTTTCTTTTTTTTTTTTTTATTGGATTTACCAAAATGAGTAATTCTCTATTTTAAAATTATTTCTTATAACTTTACATTAGTATCTTCAGTTTTTACCTATTCATGAGAGGCTATTAAGTTTTAGCTATTTCATTTTATTTTGTTTTTTGGATGTAACGTTTTTGAATATCAATTTACATAAAGTTATGATTTATAATAAAGGATATAGTTACGTTCAATTTCAGTTCGAATAAGGTTTTCATTTCAGGTAGCAACAAATTGTAATTCCAGGTCAACTACTTGTAGTTTTGGAGTAAATAAAGCCGCACGGGAGACTGTGACGAGTGAGAAAGTAATACAACTTTTTGATTTATATCGTAACTTTTTCATGTTGTAGGACTGCCTAAAGTCTGAGTAGAAAAATAGAATAGGCTTACAGATATTAGCAATATCTGACTCCTAATCAACTCTGTATTTCAGATTGAATACGTCAGAGTTACAGTGTTACATCATTAGCTCTATACGTCCTACGATCTTGAGAACCTAGGTGATAATTTATATCGTTCTATTGCACCTACAATAACAACTAAAAAAGATACTAATAAAAGATAGTCTTCAACGGACTAGAAATTTCAATAAGTACTAGAGGCTCATAAGTGTTGAATACTAAGTACTTGGTATAGTACAGCTATTATTATTTTTGGAAGATTATTGATTGACCGTGTGTATAGATGAATGGAATATGGTCCGGGTGCGGTAAAAAAAAAAACTCAAATAGTAGATAATTATACTATTTTATTGAGCCAACGTTTCGCCCCACATTGCAGGGCTTCGTCAGGGCTGTTTTGACAGCAGACAAAAACAAACTTTGTTTTTGACTGCCGTCAAATCACCTTTACTATTAAATCATCTTTACCCTTTATCGTAAACCTACCGACTACCCAACAGTCTCCTTTAATAATGTTGATCTTACCCCTGTCGAACAGATCCGCTACCTTGGACTACATCTGGACTAACTTCTAACCTAGAATCCTCATACAAGACTAAAAATACAGGAAACTACACGCAGATTCCGACTATTTCAGCACTTACTAGACAAACGGTCTAAACTTCCAACTCATTACAAAAGACTGATCTACATGACAATAATAAGGCCCATTTGGACATACGGAGTTGAGCTTTGGGGCTCCACTAAACCTTCAAATTCCTCTCATATCCAATCCTTACAATCCAAAATCCTTCGTAAAATCCTCATTTCTCCTTATTTTGTTACTAACAAAACCATCCATAAAGACCTAAATATTCCTTATGTAACCTATCTAGCCCGAACCCGATATCATTCCTTCCATTATAAACTCTCTAACCACCCAAACCCACTAGTTTCTAACCTTGCTTCCTCTTCCATTCCTGGCAATCCTCCGAGGCGCCTGAAAAGAAGATGGCCTCGTGACCTTATATTGTAAAATGTTTTTAGAGTTCTACTACTGGGTAGTTTCTCTACATGCTGTATTATATCATTATAATCTTACTTCAAATTTGCTTGTTGTATTTTTTATACAGTTGTAAATATCAATTAATAAAAAAAAAAAATAAAAAAAAAAAAGCCCTCCATTTTATTTTTCCACACTTTCATCAATCAAGACAGAATCATCAATGTTCCACAAAATACCTTTTCAGTAACATATTCTGGTGTCAAAGTGAATAAGGTGTTGCATGAGAATAGCCATTTTATACCTCAAGAACCTCAACATTACTATTGGGACTTTATTAATGTGGTTGGAAAAGATACTACCTAGCTAGATCAGTAAACTGCTTATTTTCCTCCTTCCTTTGTGCCTCTAAGCATGGAGTTGGATCAGGAGGGTTTTATAACAAATGAACAAAGTTTATATGTTGTACTTTTGGAGCTTCAATGGAATAGATCCAAAACAAAGCAACAACTAAATGTACCTGGTCTAAAGTAGTGTTGCCATCAACTGTTTTATTCACGATTATATTTAAAAAGTATTTAAATTAAAAATAAAAATTTTAATTACAAATCAAATAAAACCAATTTTCTACTTCTTTGAACCAATTGTTTCTTCTCTAAATGGTTTTACACCTAAATATTTTCTTGTCCTATCATTTCTTTTAAATTTTAATCAATTCATCAAAATATTGGTTGCAAAAGCTTCCTAAATGGCTTAGGAACTTAAGTGTTAACATCAACAAAACTATTATATTTCCTACTCTTCTTTCTAGACACAAAATGTAGCAACTGATGTCAAAGTTAGATGGTCATCAACATATTTTAGAAAAAGCAATAGTAAGCAAGATAAAAAGTAGTAAGTAAAAGTAAGCTAAAGACGTTCTTGAGCTCGATAAAGAACCAATTACTGAAAACAACACTAAAGAAAGGATATGAAACATTATGAAGATTGCTATGTTTAAACTTGTAATTATCGTTGGTCCAATGCCTAAGTGGCATACAAGAAAATTGCTGAATTTTGTTTTAATTATAATTGCAGATTTAAGGCAGAAGCTAATTTATAATCTTGATAAACGTCCATTGTTCATATTGTATTTTTAAATAATTGTCATGTCAGTTAGGTTTATTTTGAATTTTTCTAATAGAAAACAACACTATAATGCAACAAAATCTACAGATACACCACTTTGGCTAGGTGACAATATGGGTTCAGTAGATGAACATATAAAATCAAGTTAAAATAAAAAAATATTTTAATAGTAAAAAAGTTATGTAAATTTAGAGATAGCCAATTCTTACCTAAAACAAACATTTTATAATTGTATATTTTAAAAATCAAAATGTGGAATTTACAATTATTTTTCAATAACTTTAAGCCATTAATTTAACAATTGAAAAATAAAATACTGGCAGGTTATATATTTCAAGTTTTGTGTTTTTGCAGACTATACTGTTCTCTTAGTTGACCCAAAAAAAAAAAATCTGCGACAAGTAATTATTGTTTAAGAAGCCGAGCTGGAAATAAAGAGCATGACCCTAAATGAAAGGAAAAACTAAATGGTGCATGTTTATTGTGAGAAAGAATTGATAGTTAGTTTTTCATAGCAGAAAATGAAAACTTGACCAAGAAATTCCCAGAAAGATAAATGAGTTCAAATAATGTCTATTTGTAATACTATCGTGGAGAAAAAAACTTTACATTTTAAGGCTGTCAATCTACCTACCCTTCTTGGGAGGTTATATGGAAGTGTAAGTGATTCCACTAGACAAGCTCTAGAAAAAAATTACGGGCACTGAAATAAAGTATGTATCTGTAAGTATTGAAAGGACAAACAGGGAGAAACCAAGTCAGGATATGGAAGGACCTTGGAGTACTAGCCATGAAGGACTCAGTCGAAAACAGAGCTGAAGTTGTTCAGTCACAAGTATTATATGAAGACTGGGATCGACTGAAGTTTTTTGAAGTTAAACTAAATGTCATCCATGAGGTAGGGTCAAACTGTAATGAATCAACTACATCTCTCCGGGCTTAGACAGAACGAAAAGAGTGAACACCATAGAGAGACTGGGTCAGGATCGCAATGCTTGTTATTCGTAATATAATTGTGTTTTATCTAAAATGGAAAATTGAATAGGCTTTTGTTGAAATAACTAAATATCTATTTCTAGACTTGAGAAAATCTAATAAAGAGCCAAAATCTCACTATCATTTAGTTTTGAGATTGTTGAGAATAATTGTTTTTTTAATTCAGGAAAATGATTATTTTCAAACAATCATGGGAAATAAAGAGGAAGGGATAATGATTTCTCTTGTGAGAAAAAATAAAAACCAAACACTTATTTATACAACATATAATTTTCAACAGTTTGTTTTTTTTTTAATTTTTTTTTTGAAAATATCTCTTATACTACAATATATGAGAATCTGTAGACAGTTCAAATAATGTTCTTCTTAAATAAAGCATCTATATAATATAATTGTAAAATAAAAGTAACTATTTTAATGAAACAAAATTAACATATGCCAAATTTAACAATATGTAGATATACAAAATGTAAAACAACATAAGTTACATTTCGCTAATTAAATACAATATTTTTCTATATTTAAAGTGCTTCGATTTCATTTTATGTCAAGGGTCATTCCAATGCGTCATTAAAATTATTTTCTTAAAAAAAAAATAATAAAAAATACACGTGTGTTAGTGAGGGTCAACATTTTGAACACACAAAAGACTAAAATCAAATACCCCGATTTCCCCGATATCAGAATAACACAATGACATATTCAATATTTTTTTTTTCATTTTTATTATTTTCCTTACTGAGAATAATTTCTGAAGAAAAAAAAAAAAACAAAAACCTATCCGCACTAGACAACTTTATAGTGCAAATCAAATCTATATATTTATTTTTCCCTATTTAAAATCTAAGATATAAATACTTTATACAACTTAAAACTGTATAAATTTACAATCGCATTTTTTTTTTATATTTTTTAATTTATTTTTTTGAAAATAGGCACAATGCGATCATTGCATACAATGACGCGATACATGGTTGAATTTAAAGCAACAATAACGGATGTTCTATATTTCTATTGCTGCATTGGATTTTGCGATAATTTGTGTTTAGACATATTAAAACTTCAACGCCTACACACGTTTATAAATATGTAAAAATCAACCACTTGCTCATAGTTTTTTAAAATAAAATAAAACAAGAAAAATTAAACTAAATGTCATATATATATATCTATTTATATATATCTCTTAGAAAAAATTAATTATATCCTTAATTAAATTCCTTTAAGCTTTCGTATTGGATATTTCCCTCGACTGAAGAAATAATGATACTAAAATAACTTTTAATAATACATATATATATGTCGTTCAAATTAAAAAAAAAAAAAAAAAAGAAAGGTAGAAAGATATTATATTTCGTCGAAGATTTCATAAGTTCAATTTTTTTTAAGTAAATGGTAAGTGAAAGCTTATAAAAAAAAAAAAAAAAAAACAGATCTAAATTTAAAAAAAAAAGATAATATCAAATAATTAGATATAATTAATTTTTTTATTTGAAACAACTTCTATACATACGACAGTCCATAGAAGTAAACATACTAAAATTCAAAAAAAGATTTGATAAAATTTCTTATTTTCTCTCTTATTTTACGGTAACCATACTCATATATACAAAATCAAAATAAACAAAAATAAAATTATACAGAACGATAATCAGGTTTCAAATACATATTACACGGGGAGGGGAAGAATTATACATAGCTCATATACTATTCATGTTTGCACATCATCCTAAACTCTGTAAAAAAGACGATACACAAAATATATAAAACATATACAATAATAAACTAAGTTACCCTATCATTAGTCAACATAATTACATTTATATATTTATGAATATATGTATATGTATACACACACACATATATATATAAATATATATATATTACTTAATTATTACAACCTTTGAGAAACTATCAAAAATTGATATACAAATATATAGTGAATTAAGTTATGATGAACAAAGTTTTGTGTAATTACATGTATAATACAATTATATATATATATGTATATTACTATCAAAAAATATATGATAGTCTTGGAGAATACGAATATTTAAAAAGAAAACAAAAAAAGAAAGAAAAACGTCGACTGCCTTTGAATTATAAAAGACTAGATAGTGCCCTATTTACAGGTTCACTTTTTATATTTAAAATAATTCCAAGTGAAGTACTAATAAAGTTTAAAAATAAATATTAATAATTGTCTCAGTAGTCAGAAAAATAAAAACATGTACATTGGACCCTTTCATTTTAAACCCACAAAAATAAAATAAATCTAAATAAAATTAAAACACAATCAATTAATACACGATTCTCCGTTATTAGAAAATCTTTTGTACTATAATACTTATATATTTTTGTGGATAAAATAGTAAGGATAAAATTGTTTATGTAATAAGGCGTTTTCTTAGAAATCGTTAAGTTTTTTTTTCTTTTTTTTTTTTTAATGTCACTCACGATTCTAAATAGGTTATTTCATATAAATATATATATATATGTAGGTAATAGGCACTAGAAAGAATATTGTAATAAGCAATGATCATATTTCACATAACATGCACATATACACACAAAGAGTAAATACAATATAATTGATGTGTATATGTATATGTAAGACAAAACTGAGACTAACTTTACACATTAGATCAATTCATTCTTCTCCCTCTCTTGGCAAGAAGAGATTAATTATAACAATTTTCATATCACAATTAGATATTTTGTACAAATGTCTCTTTACAACTCTTTACATTTATAGACATTATTACACAGTGCAAAAGGCATATCTATACAACTTTAATTATCCTTAAATATATTTTTTCTTTTTCCAAAAAATGTACATATTTATAAAGCTATGTATATATTTATATTTATGTATATGGTTTTATATATTTATAAATATATATATAAATTCTATCTACTTTGTAAAATATATAATATTTATTCCCTAGTTAATTCATCCATTTCCGACAGTTGGGGGCACCACACATGCAGGGTATCTTATGTTGGTCATCTTCGATATCAAATTTGTAATCATAAGCGAGCTGAAAAAAAAAAGGATAAATTAGAGTCAAATAAATGAATATAATTGACAGCCATGTGTACTTAATATCAGTTTCTGCCCTTCTGACAATTTCACTGGATGAATCTAGTGAGTTTAGTAGTTCATAACCTCATTTTAACGCAGTATTTCTGTTGTTTAACATCTTTATTTTTATATGAAGACTACGGAGGGAAAAAGGTTTTTCATAACTAAGTTATTGATGACTAAAAATCAACGAAGGTCAAACATAGAAAGTCCCATATAATTTTTTTTTGCCTTGAGTACTGGAAGATCGGTAAAGCAGTTTTATTTAAAAAAAAAAAAAAACTTGGTTCCCATACCTGTTAGAAATAAGTTTGAAAAACACCAGCAAGTAACAATAAGAGACTATGTCCAAGAAGCTCAGGGAGTGAAAATCGGCAATGTCCACATATGGACTATCAACAGTTAAAATTGAATTTAAAACAATAATTGTATTACAACTCACTCATTTAAAGACAAAAACTGATTTTATTTTCAGAATTCATCCAATCTTTGAATTTTGTTTTTCATATTCCAGTTTTTTGGACTGTTTTCACCCATAGTCTTCATATATTCTATCATAATTAATTTCTTATATAACAACTTAATTTCTAAAACATTGTCATGATATTCAGTAAAAAATATTATCTTAATATCAGACTACATTGGTCCAATTAGAAAATGCAAACTTTTATTTATCTATAATGTTACAATCTGCCACAAATTTATATATTAGAAGATTAGGATTCGATCAGATCATTATATCGAATATTACCTCTTCGCCCCGAGAAATTCTTCTCTTTGTAAAAATAATTATTCTGAGATCCCTGTCAACTTCGACTGTTTCCGCAACACAGTTAGGACTGCATGAATGATTTATATATCGAGCCAAACCTCCACACAAAGTAGCATCAACCACTCGATCTTCATCCAGTCGAAACATATAAATACCCCGGTTCTGAAATTAAAATAAATAAATCCATTTTTTATATTTATATTATATTATCAATCATTTATATTCAATAAGTATTCTGATATTGATTGACTGATAAATTACCTTAGCTTCATATTGTTTTTCCCGGGTTTCAGCAAGCTCTGACCGAATTATTTCACCGATATACTCTATAACCATAGTATGCCTTTCCAAGTCTCTTGCAGCATACAATCCCAATCCTTGAATCTTAGACCTATAAATAAATAAACATTTTTTTTTTTAATGAAGAATAACTTATTATCAACTATTAATTGCTTGATATAATAGACTAAAATAGGTTTCATTAAAATAAGAAAGAAAACAAACAGCAATATGTTTGACCAGGGTTGAGTTATATTAAAATGATAATACCAAAATGAAAAAAAACAACATTTTTTTTCTTGATTTTTTATCATTATTTTGATTAAAATAAACAGTATTGGAAAAATAAAACATTGGTATAGCTTCATATATATATATATATATACATAGAAAGATGCCCCATTACTAATTTAGTTACACTTGTTTTAAAATGAATATGGGATCACTTTTTGGATTATCTATAGATCAATCATACAGGATAAAAACAATAAGAATAATATTAAAATAAAAAAATTAAAGAATAAAATAAAAATATATTAGTACACAGTTGTTCACACAACTCTGTTTCTTAATCTTGACAGGTTTCCTTGGATCTCTATTTTTTTTTCTTTTCAGGTTGGACTACAGACTTTGGAGATCTTTAGCCGCCTCTTTCAGCTTCCTATAACTCTATCTTGGGAAGTGCCTATTCAGTTTATTGCGAGGTGCTCAGCCATGCCCTTCTTTATCCAGTCCACCCATCTTGGTCTGGTTCCTATGACTGAGGTATACACATTTAAGAAGAGAGGTGATATTTTCCCAGACCTCAGGATATGAACTACAGAAAAGAAGGCTTTTTAATACCAAGTATTCTTAGGTTGATTTCAGTATCAGTCCTGTTAATGGAGACTACTGTGCTTCCGAGGTATTTGAAGCTATTAACTTTCAGGAAGGTTTCATTTATTTTTACAGTATTTTATTATTGATAAAAATAAAATAGTTAAAAAATTTTTAATTATTTTTTTAAAGCTTATTTTTTAAAAAAAATAAACAGAAAAATGCTACAAAAATATATCGTTTAAGGTTTGAGTTATAAAAGTTAAAATATTTTTGAAATTAAAAATATTGATGAAGTTTTCATTTTTGTTTTACTAATTATTTCAAACTCAAAATTATTTAATTAATCAAAACTCTTTTGAAATAAAAACTTATGGTTATTTTTGGTCCCTGAATTATAGTTCATATATGTTTTTGAGTTGAAAAGAGTTGTGAGACAGGAACAAATCAAATGTACAAAACATATCACTTTTGTTCTTGATTGATATTCCGGCTTACAATGAAATAGTTTGTTTCACTTCTATGCCGATATCTTCTGCTTTGCCACCCAAGACTCTTATATCATCCGCATATGCGAGGTATTTATGCATTATTCGAACGTGTACTCTACCAAGCACTCAAGCAGCATTTTCGCATTATCCTCTCCAATGCCATTTTTCATATCATTTACCATTTGAGCAGCACCAGGTCTGTACAAGCTCGTCACCATTTTATGGCAGCCATATCTGATTAACCATGTATCCAACACCTATTAATCTTGGAGGACCTGTGATTTCCAATCAGGCTTTCCTCCCATAGATGAAGCGCTATTAACTCAAATTTTATTTTCCACATTAAAACAAACATTTGTTGACACAATAGTAGCTGAGGTTTCAAACTATCAATTTTTTGTCAAATATATAGATTTTAAAAATATTTTAACATACAAAAAAGTGATAGTACCATATATGTCCTCTGTTCAGGAACAGATTTAATAATGTAAACATTCTTAAAATAACAATTTTTCATTTTTTAAATTAGTTTAAAAAAAATTTGTTCGCACACTAGAGGTGCCAACATACTAGGTACATAGCTATATATAGGTACATAGTACATAGCTAGCTGAGGTTCAAACTATTGATTTTTAGTCATATACATGTATAGATTGTAAAAATATTTGAACATTCAACAAAGTAATAGAACCATCTCTGTTCAAAAAAGATTTAAAAATTTAAACATCCTTAAAATAACAATTATTCATTTTTTAAATGGCAAACTTCATAGATGTAAGAACCAATCTGGTAATTTCTAAGAGACTTACTGTACTAAAAGATTGAAAATGTGTACATCAATGTTTCATGGGGTACAAAAAAGTTATTTAAAAAATAAATAAATAAATTTGGAAGGAGATAAATGACCATATGAAGAAGATTTTAGGAAGACAGTCCCGGTAGTGGTCAATAAAGGTACAAAATAGAAAAAACTATTTAATGTTATAAACTATTTTTATTAATATTTATATATAGTTTACCGTAAAAATTTAAATATAAGAAGATGATCAGGGTTGATCAGGAAGATGATCAGGGTTGATCAGGGTTGATCAGGAAGATGATCTGGTTCAAAAAAAGAACAAATAGTTTATAACTATTTTGAATAGTTATAAACTATTTGTTCTTTTTTTTATTGCAACCCTGACCATCTTGTTATATTTATTTTTATTAATATTCTTAATATTTCCTTTGTCTTGTTACTATATCTCACCTTTGCCGCATTTACTTCATCCATCTTTTTATTTTTTAAGCCTACCTCTTTACCATATCTACACTACAACTATTTTCAACTAGTATTTTTCTACAATTTATTACTCTAGTTCTGTATTTAGAATTCTATTACACCTGGCTATATTTATTAGTAACTAGTTTTTCATCCACCTTTATTAATACTTCCTTAACTTAAAGTTTATTATTATTTCTTTTATATATTTAAATTTTTTTTTTTTACATATTTTCTTATTTTCTCTGTATATTCATTTTAATGCTCTGTCACTTTTTACAATATTTGCATCTTGTTATCATTTAGTATGCAAAGTAGTTTTTTCTACTATTTTATACCTTTATGGACCGCCACCCGGACTATCTTCTACAATAAAATAAATTTAATAAATAAAAAATGACTGAATGTGATAGACTCTTAAATCTCTTTATTACTCCAACCTATAATAATGAGGTTGTATAAGTAATGCAAGGTTGCACATCGGTTCAAAATATAATAAGTCGTTCAATAATAAAATAATGTTTGCTAACCTGGCCAAAAAAACATTATTCCTCCATTCTTGCTTCATTTTCTTGTATTGACTTGATTTAGAATGAACGAACTGCTTGGAGTATGGGCAGGCAAGTTCTCCAGGTAGTGGAGCCGAGGGAGCGAACGCAGGACCACTCGATCCTCCCCTAAGAGATGTAGCCCTCTGTGTATGAGCTCTCTTCCAACCTTTTGGTTTCCCTTCCGAACGAGCACAGCCAGTTGGATTCACAGCCAAAGGTAATTCCAAAAGAGGATTTCTTCCATATTTGAATTTATAGTCACTAAGTGTTTCAACACCTGAAAAATAAAAAATATATAAATAAATAACTCAACGGTTTTAATTGAAATCAATTGGCAACGTCTATTTATATGTTTTAAACTCGGTTTTATTTAAGCTCTATTATGATCTGATATAAAAATAAGCTTCAGAAATAAATTTAAAATTTCTAGTTAGATAGCATCAGGTAAATACAATTTTGTATCAGTTTTTTGAGGAAAATAAGTGGAATATATTCCTTGAAGCCTATTCAAGCAGAAAGTGAAAAAAATTGTTATTCTCAGCATTACTAATTTCTACAAGTATTTAAAACTTAGGACTTCAAGGAACGAATCTGGTTCAGAGTAGTCAAATTCACATAACAAATAAAAAAGCTACTATTGCTAATACAATTTTGATTAAATTTACTGATTGTAGGAGTTTGTACCTAGGTGGGACAATATCAATTTTTTTAAATTCATCTACTATCTTCGGTTAAACATGGCCAAAAGTATTTTCCTTGACACGCCTATATTTCAAAACAACTTGTCTGATTTCGCACAAATTTGGAAGAAAGGGATAAGCATAAAAATGATCCAGCATCAATGTTAACAAACACCATCCACGAGACTATTTTTATATGTGTACTCGTTTATTTATATATGTGTATCGTTTTATATGTATACTGTATAAACAGTCAGTCTGATTTGTCTCAACATAGGAGAAAATGAGGGGATTAGTGTAAAATAATGGAGATAAACAACTTGTTATACAATTTAAATGTGTGACATACAACAAAGTTATAATGGAATGAAAGAAAATGATCGCAATGTTTTAGACATTTTTCCATCATCTCGTCCAATCTTAAATCATCCTACATTACTCATCATTCCTTTAAGGGATTTGTTGTGATTTAAAAATATTGTCATTCATTCCTTCTATTTGGTTTTTTCCTCGAAAAAAGAAAATAATACAAAATTTGAACCCTTAACCCTAGCAGCACCTAGGTAGTATTCATTACGGCCTACTCCAAGGGGGGGCTCGCCGAGCCCTACACTTCCCAAGACGACCTCCACAAGCCCTCACTTGATTTTAACCCTTATATCATTAATTTTCCTTTTATGGTAAACTTACTCTTTTGAAATATAATAATTTCTTCTTACTTCTGTAAAT
>NW_027110110.1:101122-107695 GCF_000696795.3 Halyomorpha halys | reverse complement strand
CTTTTCAGAACAACTAAAAAACCAAAGAAACATATCAGTCCGAAAATATTTTTAAGTAAAAAAAACTGAGGAAATCAGACCAGTAGTGAGAGTATGGGCGAGCTGGTGCACTTCCATGAGCAGCCAATCAGAAGCCAGCATTTTGATGAACCTCAGGTCCCTTCCCTGCACCAAGGGGGGGGGGGCTCCACCCGCCCTAATCTCATTTTTCTAACACAAATAATTTTTCTTACTCTTCCTCCTTATCAAATATTTTTCAAATCAATTCCAACATGTTGGTAGATAAATTTTAGGTAAATAGATTTTTTTCCTTGTCTGTGAAAAATTTTTTGAGAGCAGTATTAAAAAAAATCGGAAATGAGGGCTCGGCGAGCCCCCCCCTTGGTGCTGCTAGGGTTAAGACAAGTCAAAAATAATGAAGGAAAATAAATTAAAAACTTCAGAACCAATTACTTCTTCAAAATCAAACAAAATATTAATTTTGATAAAATTTGTGATGAAGGGTCTGGTACTTTTAGTGACTGGGATGAAGATGAATGAATTTGGCATGGGGAAAAATATAACTATATGAAAAAGATGAAGACTCAATTAAATGTGTATCTTGTTCAAGATGAAGGATGTACTCAATATGATGATAAATGTGAGTGACTGTTGTAGCACATTATATCCACTGAGTTCTAAACAATTACATGGAAAATCAAGTTTTACCATTTTTGGACATTATTTTATTTATTTCTGATTTTACCATATTTTTATTTTCCTTATAATTTAATTTATCACAAAATAGGTAAGTATCACAGTAAAATTTGATAGTATTATTCCAAATGGTACGCTTATTTTTCCTCTTCTATCATAAATATATAATACACTGTTGTAGATATAAACGCAGTTTAATATAATAAAAATTTTAATGATGTTTTGACTACTAATAAGACATAACTATTTCGAAATGATTTAACAGAAATCTTGATTTTCCAGAAAAACTAAAAATTTCAATATTTATTCAACCTGATTGAATATGTTTTAGTAATATTATTTTAATGGAGGAACAACGAACCTGGCAAAGATTCAAGTACTCTGACTATTGCTGGTTCAGTTAGTCCAAAAAGATCTTCCCCGGTAACATAGCGAGAAAACAATTGAACAACAGAGGAAACCTTTCGAAGCTCAGCAAGAGGTTCTAAAACTTTCAACCAAACTCCTCTTGGTGTATTGTCACGAAGTTCCATATCAGCTTCCCCCCGCTCCTCTACTGTGATACGGAACTCTGGTTTATTATCTACATCTCCAATGGAGCAGATGTATCTACAGCGTTTGTTGACCGTGCGCATGCTCCAATACATTCTTATCTAGAAAAAAAAAAAAAAATTATTAACATAAATTTATACCGCATGATTTTAAAGAATAAGGATGATGAAATTTATAACATAAAAATAATTAAAAAATTATTATTTAACTTAAAAATTGTCAACTTACTATTTTATATCCAACAGGATAGATGTAGTTCGGAGTATGAAATGCTTGCAGTTGATGAGGAAGTAATTGACCAACAGATAAAAAAATCAGAGAACCAACCCTGAGGAGAGATGTCTGTTCAGAATGGTGCATGATAGCGGCCACTTGGCGATTTTCATCTCGAGATATATACACACGCCTCATAACAGATAAAGTCGTCAGTTCATTTTCCTTTTCGTTCTTTGGTACATGGCTACTACAGAACAGTGTCTAAACACAAATGAAATACAGAGTTATTTACAAACATTTAGTTTAATTTTAATTTTTAAGGTTGAAAATATTTAAGATATTTAGTTGTCTATTTCAGAAAAATGATTAGTTATTAAAGGAATCAACAGGAAAAAAGAAATTAATAACTATTTATAAAATATTATTTAGACCGCACTGATAATCACGAAGAAGATAGTATCAGTAGTGAACAAGAAAATTCAAAATATATATATATTCAAATTCACCGAAACCAGATTTTTTGCCCCATACTACTGGCTATGTCAAGGCAACCACAAAAAAAAATACACAGAAAGTGAAATTAACAGATAAAGTCATCAGTTCATTTTCCTTTTCGTTCTTTGGTACATGGCTACTACAGAACAGTGTCTAAACACAAATGAAATACAGAGTTATTTACAAACATTTAGTTTAATTTTAATTTTTAAGGTTGAAAATATTTAAGATATTTTCTAAGAGTGATTAAGATATTTATAAGAGTGACGCCTAATATGACAAAGAGATTTGAACTAAGTAATACAACAGAAATAATAAGCAAGGTGAAAATAAAATTAGTCAATTTTGTTAAGCTGTTTTGAATCAAAAAGGTAGAAGAAAAAAAAATGTATACACTTTTTTTTTTCAACTAATAATGTTATAGTATAGTTTTTAATTTAATTCATTTTTCTGATTAGACTACAACTTTTTTTACCACATTGTACATTTTTGTTTTTACAACGATTAAACTGAACTATGATTTAAGGTTTTATCTTTTTTTAATGGATGATCTTTAAATCCCTGATTGATAAATACTGAAAAACGCTACAAACTTATTTTACAACCCAATACCTTCTATTATTATATTACTATTTTAGCCTTTCTTATAATGTTCTGTCATTCATTTAAAAACTTATAAATATGAACTTTTAACATTATTCACTCTTTTTTGTCAATCATTTCTTTTTTTTTTTTTAATTTATTATAAGAAGTTACATTTTGATTTAATATTACATATTTTTTATTTTATTTGTTGATTTTTTTGCTTTCTACAAGACACTAAAGTCTAATTTTATTTTCTGGATTACTATTCTGAAGGGATTCATCAAAGAATAAATATAGAATTTCGTTATTACTATTTACTATTACTACTACTACATTAACATAACATAGAAGGTGAGTGCAAATTTAAGATATGTTAACATATAGGGTTAGAATAACAAGTCCTTTCGGTTTTGGTATTCATGTTTTGTTTATAATACATCACATTTTTCTGATGCAATTAATCCCAACAGAGGATTGTTTATCCTATTTGTAATGTGTAAACAGTTATGTCTGTTGACACTTAAGATTAGGTCAGTATTGTGTTTGTGATCCAGCTGAAAACATGGACGGAAATATTTTTTTTTATTATTTCAAAAAATGAAAGCGAGCAGCAGAGGCACATAAAAAAATATGCGTGGTGTATGGAGATAATGCCTTAACAGACGAACATGCTAAAATTGGTTTGCCAAGTTTTGAGCAGGAAATTTTGACATAAACGACGCACCATGACCTGACAAGAAATTGAAACCATTGATGTTAAGGCGATAGTCGATCAAAATCCATCCCAATCAGTACGAAACATTGCAGAGGTCCTAGAAGTATCACATACAAGCATAGAAAATCATTTGCGGAAGGTCATCAACGTTTCTAGGCTTGATGTTTGGGTCCCCCACTCTCTGACCGAATCTAACTTGGCAACACGCATTTCCAATAGTGATTCACTGTGGAAACATCAAGAAAATGATCCATTTCTTAAAAGACTTGTGACAGGGGATGAAAAGTGGATTGTCTACGATAATATAGTGCGAAAAAAATCTCAAGAGACCCAGCAACTTACCACACCTAAAGCAGGATTGCACCCAAAGAAGATAATGATTTCTGTATGGTGGGATTTCAAGGGTGTGATTTTTTATGAGCTATTGCCACAAGGTGCATTGATCGATTCCTTTCTATACTAATATTAACAAAATTGGATGAATCTACTCGAAGAAAACGCCTAGAATTGCCAAATCGAAAGGGTGTAGTTTTCCATCATGACAACGCTAGGCCCCACATTTTGTTAGTCACACGCAATAAATTTTGTCAGGTAGCACCTTGATCACTTTTTTGCTAATAAACCATAGTAATAGACATTCTATGAACATGGGATTATTTAGCTGTTAGAGATATGGGGTAAGGTAATCGAAAATAATGGACATTACATTGTAAATTAAAATAAATATTATATACAGAATATACTTAGTTTTCTTTCACCCAAAAAAATCAAAAGGACTTATTTACCAACCCTACACTTATTAAATACACTTTTTTTTTTTTTTTTTTTTATGGTTTTTCACAGTACAAAAAATAAAAATAAAAATTAATTTTTTTTTTGTGGAAGCATTGCCCAATGAAGTGGGTATTAATCATATAATTCCAAACTTCTGTTGAAAGTTCTGATCTAATCATTAATTTATAAAAGCTAAACTTATAAACATCAATTAAATTAATGCCACCTCAAAAACAGACATTCAGTGAGATATCAGAAATTTCATGAATGAAAAAAAAAACATTTTTTTTTTTTTTTATTATCATGGCTTATAATAATATATTATATACTTACAATATAATCTAAGATATACTAACCTTATTTTTAAAAAATACACATTGGTCTTTTACTGCGCACGGTAAATGATAAACTAAGGAACAGCGCATTTTATAACATTTTAAGGTGGCTCCGGTTGTGTTGCAGTAAGCACAACTAACGGAAAGCCCATTTTGAAGGGCAATTTCAACGTTCATCAAACCTCCATTAACTGTTTCATATACTTCATCAGACCAAAGGGCACAGTTCAAATGGATCCATTTATTTACATCATAGTTCAATAATCTGTTAAAAAAAAAATTAAAAGTTATAAATATAAAACTATGCATGAATACTTAATAGTATAAGATACTAAAGGGGTATTTTGGTTTATGAAAACGATTCTTTATTAAATTAGGATAATCTGTGAACTTATAATTCAGCATATAGAGGGTAAAGTGAAAGCAAGATAGATTATGCTTGAAGATGGAAGAGGCAAATAATAAAGCATTAGTCCCCTATTTTGGGGACCCCATTGGGATAACAAACAAGCATATTATTATCTTTGATAAAATGGTGTTTTATTTTAACAAGATATTAGTAGATTCAGTAAAATGTGGATAGATATTGAGTTAGATTAGAAAGACAAAAATAAATGCTAACTCTGATGAATGTCTTATTAGTTTATAAGTTTGAAAAAGCAAAATTATATAAAATAAATATTTAATAGTAGATAGAAAAGATCAATTACCTGGCAGGACCATCAGTGACACCATCGCCAACTTGATGACAAAGTAGGCAATGTCGACTATCCTCAGGCAATTTCAAAGGCATAACCGTGATACCACTCTTAAACAGCATCTAAAAAAAAAAAAAATAAGCACACGCTCACCTTTTAAAAACTGCAAGTATTCATACAAAATAATAGTGCTAACAGTAGCTACAATTTTAAATCAGCAATACCAATGCTGGAATTGAGAAATCTGATCTTAGATTAAAATTTAGTGACCCTTAAAATCCCAGAACATTGAGTTTATAGTAATTTTGAAATTTTTAGTAGCTATAAACTTTTTTTTGTGAGATATAACATGTAAGGACCATAAAAATTACCAAACACCGGATGTTCCAAGTGAATTAGTCAGTTGATTAGAAATATTTGTCATCATATTGTATTTACTCACAAAAATGTGATCCTAGACCATCTGATTAATGAATTTTCTTTTCATTAGTCTTTTTTCAATAGCATATTCAATATTTTGATCTAAGAAAAGATTTGTTAGATAAGACTAGTCTTGCAATTATGAGTTAGTAATTAAATACAATTTAGACAATTTTTCCTTCAATTATAATTTAATTATTTTATGCATTGATTTAAATTTAGATGCATTTTATAAGTAAATAGCATTTTTAAATCAATTTAATAACGCGAACTGCTCTAACCAGTGAAGGGTCAGGAGCTCAGTACTTTGTCTAAGATCACACTCAACCACCACGTTTTTCCTAAACTAGGGGCACCCAATTTAAGAGGCTGACTGGGGCTCCTGAACCCATAGGGGTGACTAATGGCTACAGTAACACAATAAATATCAGCCACAGCAGGATTCAAACCTGGATCTTTAGAGTCAATACCACAGTGCCTTACCACTGAGCTACACCACTCCTAAAATCTCTTTAAACACGATTTAATTATATTGTAATTTTAATCGCTAAAATAATTGTTTGTAATATTTTGATTTAAAGATAACAAATTGTTCAAGGTCAAAGTTACGTGAAGTCCATTCCCTACATCAGTAAAGTTGATAGGGACAACATTTTACATATGCAACCTATAAATGCATACAACATTAAAATATTTATTTTTTATATAAACCGAAATTTATATAAAAAAAGTTCATAATATATTATTTTGAACATGAACTTATGTCCAATTAGAGAAATTAGTTTTTAAAAAATATTCAATTGTTAACGGATATAGCTAGCTACATAAAGCATTGGTCTTCTCCAAGAATGGAAAATAATAAGTTGGTCCTTGTACTTTTGATCAGATAACACCTTGTTGTGTTATGTTTGTTTGTGTTTTTAAATTCCATATTATTACAAATGGGAGGCCACTTTGAAATAATATAAAGCAGTTGTTATCAGTCTGTTTTTTCAATTTAAAATCGGTATATCAATGTATATGTTGGAAAGCCAAAGATAGGAAGTCATAGAAGGTAGTGGAGAATGATAAAGAAAGCATAAATAAA
>NW_027110110.1:39546-99396 GCF_000696795.3 Halyomorpha halys | reverse complement strand
TTAATATTATAAACAGTAGTAAAGCCAATATACCTATGTAATTTCATTATACTATCTGAAAATTTGTAAACGCTCGCCAGATAAAAATCTCACTATATGAACCATGTAATTATTCTTAGGGGCCATATGTCCCAGAATAAAGTTATTTTTTCATTTCATTTCATTTCATTTCAAATAAAAGATCTGTTTTAATATGAGTTTGACTAAGCGGGTGTATGCACAGATTTTCAATCAACCAGCCTGTTAACTGTTGTCTTGACAATATTATAATTAAATAACTACTTTTTCAATTTCACTTAACCTATACAATAAGCCGTTCAGTAGACAGGATAACTAACTCTATAAAATCATTCTTGCCATTTTCAATATTGTTTCCATTACAATTAAGCACCAAATAAATGGTTAAGAGCACAATGTGAAATTTAATAAACAGTTAAATTTTTGTGCCATACTTATCCTGGAGACAAATGTTAAAATTTTGCATCGAGAAATATTATTAAAAGTACTTTTCTGCAAAATGTTGAAATCGGAGTTATTAAATCTTGAAACTGAAAGCCTCATTTCGGTAATTTGTACGACAAAGTATAGCCGAAGTGAATAATATAAAAATATCTGTTCTGAGCGAGGTTTAATTTCAACTCAAAGTAGGGAAGTAAGTGAAGTTGTGTGGTGTGCGCACTGCACCAGATTTTTTTTATTTTAGCAAATATGACTTAATTAAAAATTACATGAGAATAAAATAAATTATTTGACTAGGTATACCTCAGTAATTTCCTTATCAGTAGGTTTTTTATGCCTGGCAGAAGGAGGTGGAATAGTTGCAGATGTCCATGTTCGATATCGTGAAGGAGACTTTTTTCCTAGAGTATGGGAGGAATAAGAGTTTGTCACAGCCGTTTTATCATAACCACTCATCTGTTTTTCACGTTTTCCTGAGCCCCTGGTGGTCATGTATGTAGGATCGGAAGATAGTTTCTAAAAACAAATAATTTATGTATTTAATATCATTTATTACTTTTTTTTATTTTTCACTTTCAATAAACAGAATAATGTGATAAATAAGTACTTACAAATTCTTTCTTTGGTTCAATTTTTATGGCACTGCAGTCGGTTGTAGATTCAACTTTTGTCTTTTTGGAAGGTGTTTCTTGCTGATGATCTATTATTGTTAAAGCCTAAAAAAAATTTATTTTAGTTAAACAATTTTTTCATATTTATGGAGCAGGTTTTTTTTACGTTATAACACATTTCATTTCATAAATATTTATTTATGAACATTTAATTCATAAAAGTTTTATCAACAAAAAAAAAAAAAAAAGCAAACTCAGAAAAATACCATTTATACTGTTGTAATAAACTATATTACAAGGTATGAAACAATATGAAATCAACAATTTTGTATAGAAAATACATGTTTCAAGTATGAAAATGAAAAACATTAGAGATTATTTGTTGATCATATCGCTGTTCTGGAAAAATAATGACGCAACTGTAAAATCGACTTTATTGTCTTGGCGGGCTCCAAAATAGATTTACTAGTTCTTTGTAAATCGACATAATTGAATATACTAAACTGCTCCCTAGGCAAATTCTTAAGTAAAATAATGTTGACTTACAAACATCTAGTAAATGCATTTTTTAGCCCATCAACACAATAAAGTCAATTTCACAAAGTTTACAGTTGTGCCATTATTTTTCCAAACCAGTGATATGTAATTACTGAAGAAAGATAGTAAGGGTGGCAATAAAAAAATAGTGCAAAAACAATCTAACACTCATAATAAATAATATTTTATTATTAATAAATAAATAGTTTTCGCACGATTTTGAACTACCTTTTTTTTTTTATAGCCATTCTATAGCAATTTAACAAAGCAGTCGATGACAATGGTTCACCTTGAGTTACACATGATCTTTAATGTTTAAATTTCTGTTCTCATATCAAACTTTTTATCACCAATTATAATTTGATTCACAAATGGTTTTCTTTTGTACTGGCGAAGTAGCATTTCACAAATGGTTTTTTAAACACTCTACATCCAGTTATCTAAATTGTTTCAAATTTACAGAGCTGGTATTATGGAAATGGGAGAAAACTTTAATGTTGAATATCATCAAGTGTAAAGGATTTATGGAAAATAAAAGTACTTATACATAAATAAAATTTGATAGATAATGGCATATAGTGTCTCACCTTATCTTTGTTAGCACCCTGTGGATGGGAGAGTGCTAACTGCATGTAACATGATGTACTGCAGAAATAAAGATCTTCTTCCCCTTGCCTTGCGACTAGGGGCATTTCCGATGCTTTTTTCCGCATAAGGTTATTCATTATAACGACATCACAATGCCTACAAAACTTTGCAGTTCCATTCAGGATAGACTGAATATCGACTTGAGCTAAAAAATAAAATAATAGGATAAAATAGAGTAAATATTACATAGGGTTTTTTTTTTTTTTTTTCAAATACTCAAGAGATTTACATCAACTTTGTTAAATTAAAACTGATACATAAAAGATGGGATTACAACAACAGAGAGTAATATTTTAAGTGAAAAAGAAGAATGACAATTTTAAAACAAAACAATATTAATATAATTTCAACTTCTGACAACAAACTTTCTTGATTTGGATACTTTTTTGCTAAAAATAGATCCACTAATATTTTTATCGTAAAATCTCTACTAATTTAAAAGAACAAAATGTTTTAGACAAAAACAAAATGTTTTTAAATGGTTAAAAAGGACATATCTCTTGTAAATTTATCATTAACAACATTTGCATACAGAATTTATTTGATCATAATACCTCCTTCTTTGCCATCTTTGCCCTTGAGTCGGTATATTCCAAGGCGGTGGGATGCTGAACTCCTCTCCGTTATGCTATGCGTTGCAGGTACAGGTATTCTGAGTACATTGGCTAAATTTCGTAATACCGACAGCACATCGTCAGCTGCTTGACTAGTTAGTGTTAGAGTAACTGTTACACTTTCCCGAATACGCCCTCTTTCCCCATCAGGAGTTTCATTTTCCTTATCCTGAAAGATTAATTGTAATAACAAATATTAAATATATAATTCCATAGTAATAAAAAAAAAAAAAATATGTTTGAAACATCCATTACCATGTCACTATAGAATCGTATGGGCTTCGGCCTTATAGCTAATGGTGCAATGATAGGAATGTCAGGAGAAAACCTAGACAACCTAAATCTTTCTTCTTCGTTATCTGAGTCAATTAACTGCAAACCTAAAACAACATATACTTTATTAATTGTTATATCATTATAACAAATATTTAATGGCTTATATCATTAGTAGTTCCCTATGATAAATTGGTGCAAGTAGAATTTGCGTTCTTAGATAACATTCTTGATTATTTTTGTTTTAATTACTTTTTTTTAAGTTATCCTTCATCTTTCTAAGCAATCTCTATTTTACTTTGTTTTTATGTATTTTGTCACTTATTACTGTAGTCATTTGCATCCATGTTAATAGTAATTATTGTTCAAACCATTGTTGAATTCCCGACAATGGTCTACATAGTTTAGCAGAAAGATAGGCAAAATAATTATAACACTCAAGTTTGTATTTTAATATATTAATAATTTTTTCTGATTGAAATATTCCCTGTTTTTGTTTGTCATAGGTAATCTTCATCCAACATTTAAATAATTACAATTTAACAAATGATTCTGGCATAATAAATACACCCAGCAGAAAAAAAGAAACTCGATGAGCCACTATTGAGGCACTCAGCTCATGAATACTTGTCTCTTGGAATCGCTGGAGTGTATGATTCCATTATTGCTAATAGTGGACTTATCTACTTCACTTCAAGCCTTGCTGCAATATATCCGACACTCTTCTTTTGCCAAGTCATCAGCTTGGGCTACATCTTCATTCTAAAGAATCATTATCATAAAAAATTAATTTTTTAAGCGCTAAAAGGTACAAAAACCTACTTACAGCTGAGTTTGGAAAAGAAGTCTCAAAACAAATGAGCGATTATTTCAAGCCCTTTTAATCCTGAAGAAATTATTTCAATGCATCTAGCTACTCTGCACTAACCAGATTACCCATAAAATTACTAATTATCAGTCTTTGAAATTAAAATTATTGAGAGTTCTCATTATTTTTTTTCTGCTGAGTGCCAAACATAATTCAAATATGTGAACATTATTGATCACACTTTTTATTTGAATAGTGACATCGGAAAAACATTTTTTTTTTGTATATGACATACAAGTGGAAGATACAACTTACAATTTGCTTAAATGCCCTCAAATATCTAGGTAAGGGTAAAAAAAAAGGTGCTAATAGGACATAAAAGAATCAAATGCAAGGAGATTGCAAATGCTATAGTAGCAAGGAAGGGCTTAGAAAAACATTTGGTTAGTTTATTGTGATAATAAAAATTTAATGAGCCTTAAAACCTCTAATGAAATGGTCTCAAATTTTTATTTAACTACCAAAGAATAAAAAAAAAGTATTATATAAATCTGATAAGAAATAAGACATAGGTTGTTGCCCATTAAAATATAATCAACATATTGAGGTGTAGATAATTGACCGTAGATTAATGCTTGAAGAAGTTTGTCGGGGGGTGCGGTCAGCAAAGATTGCTGACCGCACCCCCCGACAAACTTCTTCAAGTATAATCAACATAGTTATGTTCCTTACCTACCATCTATGTCAAAGAAATGGCATATTTTTTATAAATGTGAGCCAACGCAATTTATAGAATTCAGTAGTTGAATCAAACCATACTTAAACAAGGGACATTGCTAGGGTAAATCCCAGTAAACATAATGTACTTTATCAGAAACCATAAAATGTTTAGAGATCTCAGGTTAGTCTGACGGGTAATCACAAGATAATAGAAAGCAGAGAACAAATTCGCGAAGTTACAGAAACTTCAGTAAAATAATACATTTGAAACTAAAACTTTGTGGAAATTATTAACTTACAAATTAATATATGTATATATAGTTGACCATAAAATTTGATGTATAGGAAGATGGTCAGGGTTGCGGTCAAAGGAAAAACTATTTAAACTATTTAATGTAAACTATTTTTGTTTTTCCTTTGACCACAACCCTGACCATCTTCCTATATAACAAATTAATAATTTAATTATTTTCAGATAATTTTATTTTACTTTTGCTCTACATAGCTTATTATTTCATTGGTATAGATACCTTTGAGAATCTTTAGCTTATCTTACATCATCAGATTTGTACTAAATTAAAAAGACAACCCAACCATGGGACAGAATATTAACTCGTAATATGTTTTACATTGATTTTTGTATTTATAAGAAGTTATACTCAACTATTGATGCCTATAAAATTTTTATAAACTTTTTTCTCTCGTCTTGGGTGTTTGAGATACATACATATATGTGAATTACTAACTTTTATTTCTAATTACATATATAAAAGCTCAAACATCATTTACCTGGAAACCTTGGATGGAACTCCGGCATAATACACTCTGGGCTAGAGGAACTTATGATTGTATCAGGTGTATCATTGTCACGATCTCTGTTGTAGTCATATTTCCGATCGTCAACTATATTATAGAAAAGAAACATATTAATATTTATTGAGTACATTACAAAGAGAAATTTATAGGAAAAAGTCAAAGCAACATCATCATAAGTATATAAAAGAAAAATAAACCAAAAATTTTTATAACTGAAATATTTTAGATTGAAAGTGTGATTTGATTTTAAATAATATTTATATTGCTAACAAATATCTTAAAATAAATTGACAGTTGATGAATTATATAGGTTTTTCATTAGAAAGATATATACTTACAGTCATCCTTTGCAGTGTGTAACTTTAAGGGTGCAAATTCCTCATTATAAAATCCACGCTGAGTGGCCGGCGTCGACGGAGCTTTAGGTGGAAGGTCTCCGAAGGGTAATGTATTATAATGGTCATTTTCATGAGGTAAATAAGCAGAGCCATAAATACCACGCAATTCACCAAGGCGTGTGCTAGATAGATAAAAAAAATAATTTAATAATATTAATTACTGTAGAGATTTTGACAATATTGTAGATATATTCCAAAAATAACAATTAGTAGTTATATGATGTTATATAAAACTTTCCCCACAATCCAATTCACCATTCGCTGAAAAGAGTTTTAATCTATTGTTTTACAGTTCAGGTAATGAAACAAAGATTGTTTTAACTATTCCTCATATAAATAAATAAAACTTAGTGAGAAAACATGGCTAAAATGTCCACCTACTTTATTTTATATAAGCAATATAAGCAAAATACAAGAAATTCATTAAATTATGGAGAAGATGGTCAGTGTTGCAGTCAAAAGAGAAACAAAAATAGTTAACAACAATTTACTTTCCAACGTTAAGAAATTGATTATTTCAAATTAACAAAATTAAAGATTTTTTTAAAGGAAACTATTTTCATCAATTTCTATTATTTACAAGGTTGAATCGTTTTAATGAAAATATTCAAATATTTCCATTTCAATTTTTAAACTTATTTGAGTTATTCTCTGACCGAACCCTCAACTATCTTCTCCTCCTATATATTATCCATCTATCTTCTCATCATTTTGAAATGGCTATGATCGCATATGGATGCACTAATTTGGAAATATATTTCATAAACTGATCGAAGAAAAGGAGCCAAAAACATATATGTTTTCATCAAACCTGGTTTCTAATTATATCTAATATAATAAATGAGGATGTTACTTACCATGAATTGACTTTGCTCATATCACCAGCACCAAATGGTGGGCAACCAGTAAAATTATACGTAAGATTAGGTTCGCAAATTGACATTCCGGGAGTCTGTCTCAGTTGATGCATAACAGAGTCAATAAAGGAATCATAATCTTCTTCTACTTTCGAACTCTGGAAATAAATCAAACAAAATAATAGATTTAAAGAGCAGCACATAAAGTTTAGTACAATTGAGTGACTGTTGGAATAAAATTAAACAAATAGCTTACTAAGTCACGGAACATTGTTCTAGAAAAAGATAAAGTTAACAAGGCTTTGATAGAAAAACGTTTGACGTCAGAAACTAAAAATTTAGTAGTTTATCTATTCTCTCTATTGCAGTTCTGCCAATACGCAAATAGGCAAAAAAAAGACAATGGCTAGATTGTTTTCATAATACATTTAGTAATAAAATTAGAAGGAACAATTTTTGGACTAATGGATAAAATAATAACAACAGTTACAAAGAACATTCTTGACTCGCATACTCTCACTTATGAGTCATATAGAAACTAATATTACGTCACTGCGCAGAGTATAGAATTACTAATATTGTCATTAGATACAGCTGCCATATTCATTAAATTTTACATTTATGGTAGCTAAGAAATTTTTTATTTTAATAAATATTTATTTCATAATTCATACATCTCATAAAATTAAAATGGTGTAGGTTATTTATGTGATACCTCAACTATATATTCATTACCATTATTATTTATAATAATTTCTTCTCTAAGTAATATAATATTTGTTCAAACGAATGCACTAAAATTACTCGAAACCTAGATGAATTCTGTTATTTTTTTTTTTTTTATTATAATTATCATAAGTTCTAAGAGTTATGAAATTTTAACATTTCTGAACTTATTGAAAAATCTATAATATATAAATTTAAATATTTTTTCTTTTGAACAATTTTCATGCTTGGAACATCTTAGGTAGTTTAAGAAGTAAAATTACTCAAAAACAAAACTTCATAATTAAGTTTAAAGGAGCTTAATTTGTTTCTGAAATAGGTATGTGATTAAGAAAGAAAATACATATCAATCCTATCCCCCCATAGCAAATTTCATACTCAATGTAGAAATAAAGATGGGTCTAATTACAATAGAGCATGGAACAATATTCTCAAGCCAAATATTTGGTAACATGCTGCTTAATGTTTCGCTAAAAAATAAAATAATTTTGCGCTCCATAGTAAAAAATGCAAGGTAGAAAATATAAACATATACACATTAAAATTGATTTAAATAATAACTTAACTGTCACGAAAAACCTTTTGTTAAAAAAATTAACATTATTTTAGAAATAATTGAAATATAAAAATAGATAATCAATAGCATACAAAAATTGTAGGAAAAAGAAATTAATTACCTTCCGAGGTCTTTTTTTCGGTGTTCCACCAATCATTTCTTTTCCTAAACTTTGCCTTCGCTTTTGATGGTGATATGGACGCTTCTTCAACTTTTTGATATCTAAACAATAAACAGATATGCAATGAATTCCACATAGCATTATTAAGCAAACTTACAATATTATGACTTAAAGAAATGAAGATTAATTCTAAAACTACAATCTGCATCTATTACCTTGAGGTTGAGAGTCTGCCTGATCTAAACGAAGGCCAGGAGACAGCATTTCATCGGAAGACATCACTTCTTTTTTAACTTCGACTTCCCTTTTGACGTCCACCATGGGTGTCATGACAGGACCAGGTTGGCTCAAAGAAAAAACAGGTTCACGCTTGATTATTGGACTAGTCTGTATTGCTGAAGGAGGGTGCTGAAGTTGTTGAGGAGGCGGAGGTGGAGAAAGTAACTCGTCTAGTGATGATGGGCCAATGTGGGGACGTGACTCTTGTTTCGGTGATTCTATTATCTGTAAGTAGATATTGTAATAATAAAAATAAACTCTAGGGCAAACTATTTTTGTAATAGCATATAAAAGCATGGGTACTAAATATCTAAAAAATGCTTAGTTGTAATTAAACAACATATTTTTTGTTTAACTACTTATAGATTATAAAATTTTCTTCTTAGAAAATAGGGAACTCACTAAGATAAAAATGTAAGGAGAAAGGTGAAGAAATATTATCAGAGCATTAAAGAAGCTAAAACATATTCAGCTGATTCACAGATACTTCAAATGCCCATAAATAATGACTGTTTAACTAACATGGAGCCAGTTAAGATGGAATCGAGAATGTGGGAATTACAAGATATGGCACTGTTACTTAAAGTGATAGCTAAAACTTCTCTACGACTCCAGCCTCACTTTGGCAACATCACTTAGTGATCCTCCCTGTATGTAAACTTTGGAGAAATATTCAGATCGAATTACAATAAATGTATATAAAACAAAGTAATTGATAAATAATTAACAATGCCCTTTAAAATTACAACTAAAACACAGTTAAAATGAGATAAAACAGAAAAAAAAAAAAAACTTCTCCAATAGATAATAAGTCATTGCTCTAAAAAGGGATAACAACTGAAATCTGAACCAAATATAACCTCTGCATCTCTCAGGTTCATATGATTAACTTTCACAGGCATAGTGTCCCTCTGGAGGAACATCTTATATCTTCTATCTCAGCAAACTCTTGGCACCTCAGTATACTTAATTGTCCCTCTGTTGGGACAATTACACTTGGAGTAGGAGATAAGATTCAATATTGTACAGGTTTTTAATTGTTAAAAATTGTCAGCTAGCTTTAGATATATACTGGCTTGGGAAAGGTAAGTGCATTTATTTATTATATTGTACATGGACATATGCTTCAAGGTAATTTTACATAATTGAATTAGAATGCAATTATTGCCTCTAAATGAGCTTTGGCCATTATTACAGAAATGAGTCATGGTCCTCCTGTGGGACATCATGCAGTAAGAAGTTATTGAACCTCAGTCAGTTTTCTATATTTGATTTTCAGTTTTTTAAAAGTAAATAGCAGGTTTAAATAATATTTTCTTTATAATACATTTAGTAAGACTGATTTAGATCTTTTCCAGGGTAGGCACTAAAGCGCTTGATGTCCTCAAGAAACGTTTAAATTTTTCAAATTTGTTAAAAATCTAAGCCACTTTAATTATTTCAATGTGGTTGTATGACCCTAACCTAAAAGTAGTTGGGGATTTTTTTTAAATAAAAAAAATCATGCATTTAAGAGTTAAAACAAATTTATCATAGAAGCACAAAGATATTTTTTTGATGATTTTTATTTTTAAAAGTAAAGGCTTTGATTAAGAAAAAATAATCTGAATATTAGTAATTTAGACATGGAAGAGTAAGTACCTGCTGTTGAGGTTTAGACTGTGGTATCTCCTTGGGAGGTTCGTTTAAAACAGAAGGGAGGAGAGAGGATGGTGTCGGTGGTACAGGACGAGCGAGCTGAGCCTCAAGGGATGGGACTATTGGCAGGGAAGCAGTAGTCGTAGTAGCGCATGCGGTGTTCTGAAGCAGCTGTTTAAGAAGAACATTCTGCGAGTCTTCTCCAGGCCTTACTCTTTTCTCTTCATTATTCCTTGGTAACAGCATCGTAGCAAGAGCAACAAACTTTTTTGGTTCTTCCTTCTGAGCAACTACTTGAGCCTTTGGGCCGCCAAAACTCATGTGATGTGTTTCTTTCTCACCTGTTTCAGAACTTGAAACAACCCTCTGTTGAAGCATTTCATTTGTCGCTTTCTCGTTACTGATGGATAGCCTTCGCTCTATCGTATTCACCTAATATAATATAAAATAATTAGTAAACTGTTTGATAAAAAAAATAATAATATTCTGAAATGGATTTAATAAATATAATTTATTAAAGATTACAACTAAACTAACAGTTATTTGTTATTTTTTAAATAATTTGAACCATTATACCATAATGTTATAACTGAAATTCAATAAAATATGAAAATAATTCATAAAAATGATACTACAGATTTTAAAAAAAAGATATAATTTATTAAATTTTTAGTGTTATTTTCATGTCACACTACCTAATCACCAAGTCATATTGGGATTAGAGGCAACGAAATGGCTGATAAGGCTGCAAAAGAGGCGCTCTCTTTTCCGGGACGCGGTAAAGCTTTCTTAACAGCGTCGGAGCTTGCACAGCCACTAAGAGAGGCCATATTACAAGAGTGGCAGGCACAGTGGGACGGGACAGCAGCCCACCAAATAAATTGAAGGCAATTAAGGAAAATGTCAAGGCATGGAGCAGCTCCAGTCTCAGCAACCGCAGAAAGGAGGTTGTATTGAGACGCCTAAGACTAAGGCACACAAGGCTCACACACCTTCACTTAATTACAAAGGAGGATCCACCCAGATGTAAGAAATGTAATCAAAGAATGACAATAAATCATATCTTCGAAGAGTGTGTTTTTTACACAAGAAGAATAAATGAACTGGGTATACTTTCAAATATATCAGAGGCCTTGGGAAATGGGAAAACATATTTAAATAAGATTATGTCTTTTCTGTAGAAACAAGGAATATTTCTAAATATGTAATGTATATATATATATGTGTGTAAGTATTTTTATATCTAGCTATTTTATTTATATATATAAATCTTTATATAAATGTTGAAAAACATTTTCACTCACTTTATGGGCAACTCTGCCATTAGCCTCTTCCTTGTCATCCCTTAAGGTTAGAATGTCGCTCGTACTGGACTGCGGCCCAGCTTGATAAATTTTATAAGATTTTCCTCCTACCATTACAGTATCAGTCTTTATTTGCGAGCTCACATATATGTTGCCATGTTTCTTATTAAGATGAGGATTCCTAGAATTTTTATATATATCACTTTCACTCAACATAAGCTCTTCATTTTTAACTGTCCTTTGGAAGTGAGCAGCAAGACCTTCAACTCTCATGTCATCCTGATTGTTTTCTTCTCTCCTCTGGTCTTTGACAGTATGATTAACAACGGCATAAATAAAATTTTGATTGGAAGGCTGTTCGCTGCTTGTCCTCAACATAGATGTTAGCTGAGCCTCGAGAATACTAGAACTGACGCAGGGGAGGGTGACATTCTCTACTTTTGGAGTGATATGGTTAATTCTTTCGACAATTTTGTGATCTCGCTTATCGTTAACCTCTTCATTTTCCTTAATTACATTGATTTCATTATGTACAAGATGACGATCAACAGATTCTGATGTTTTATACTTGATAATTGAACTGTCAGTATTAATGATACGTATATCACTAGCATTTTCTAACCGGAACTTGAGTTGTTCTTGTTTATTTTCTGGCATCTCTTTCTGACCATTGTCAACATCTGAAAACCTGCTTAATTCGGATTTTCTTATGTCAGTTTTGATGGAATTATTGACGAGTGATTCATTTTCCACTGCTTTACTTGTTATAACCGACAATGGAACAAACGAGCCACGGCTAATAGCGTTTCTATGCTGTTCATTGGCTTGACTTGATTTCAATAGATTTTGAGCTTCAGTAGCCATCTTTGCAGCATTTACAGCATCTTGGACAAGACTTGCAACAGTTGCTTGCTGAATAGTTAATTGACGATTGTCAGCTATTGGTATTGATTTTTGAGTAACGACGGGTGTAAAAGTTGTCGGAGTTCGTGAGACTACAATGTTAGGTTGAACAGGAACTGTCCTTTCATCAGTACTTTTCCTCTCTTTTTCAAGTTTCTTTGATTTTTCTTCAACTTTTTTGAATATATCACAGTTATTTCTAGATTCAGGAGAAGGTGAATTATGGGAGCCTCCACCGGGAAGAACTTTACCTTGCATCCTAGCTCTTGGTGGAGAACCATCATCAAGTTCATCTTCTTTCACATCATCATCCAAAATGAGATCTTTATTTACTTCTAAAATACAGTCACTATCAGTGGTTCCATTTCCTACACCTAAAACCACAAGGTCATCCAGAAGTTCTCCTTCTACATCCATCATCTGAATCTGCCCTGAGTCAATAACCATTGGCATTGACACTACAGTCGACATGACATTTCCTTCTAATGCTGATCGCAATTCAGCAACTTCCAAGTTGGTTTCTTTGCAGCCTTCAACTAACACAATGTCATCATAAACAGTTAATTCAGAATCCGTGTCTTCAGATTGTCGAGCTTTAACAGTTTCTGTTTTCTTAATTAAGGCAGGTTTAGAAGGTGGAGTAATAGGAGGTGATTCCTCTTCAAAATCATTATAATCCACACAAACTAAACTGGCAACTTTTTCTGAACTGGTACCAGGTTGCACCCTTTTTCTCTTATCACTCCACATAGGTGAACCTCCTTTCAAGCCTAATTTCAATCTACATAGTTCAGGAGGTATTGGAATAGGGTTATTAGGATTGAATGGATTCCCTCCACCGCCTTCTCCTTGAGGACTAGCTGAAGATGGCCTTCTCATGGGAGATGGTACCATGGGGGAGTTTGGTCGATATTGCTGTTGATGAGGACTACTTGGCGCATACTGTAGACGAGGAGATTGCATTGGAGATGTGGGCTGGGTAAATTGAGGCATCGGAGAAGTTGGAGTCTGAAGTCCCTGGTAGACCATTGGACTAGGAGGAGCACGAGGACTATACAGTGGGGACCCTCCTTGAGAACCAGGACTTTGAGGGCCAGGGAATGTCCTAAACTGCCTCTGAGGTTCTTGTCTTAGGAGCTGCCTACTTAGAATAGCTCCTGCTTCAGGATGCTGTTCTAGGATCTGCTGTTTTTGTTGCTGTAGTTGATGCCTTTGAAGTAGAAGCTGCTGTTGTTGTGTTAACCTCATTGTTTGAGGAGATGGTGGTTGAGGCGACATTCCCCTGGGAGAATTGAAACCTGACGTTTGGAGAGGAGCCAAACGTGGTCTTAAACCTCCTTCAGGGGATCTGGCAAACCTTGACACCATAGAAGGATGCCTGAAAAATATTTGTTACATTTAGTATTTTTACTTTTAAAATAATTTTAAAAACAAAACAAAATAAAAAACGCACGTTAAGCTATTGAATAACAACCTTATCTGATGGAACTGATGGGGGCTGGGTGGAGTTGGTGTCATAGGAGGTGGCCTTGGTGACGGAAGACCGCCACTTTCGCTTTTGTCATCACCACTCTGAAACAAAATTAGATACTGAAGTTTTAAAAACAAAATAACAAGAAAATCAAAAACATTAACAAAATCATGATAAAAATATCTTATTCTAAAAAATCAAACTTTTTATTTATAAATCAAATAACCTTTTTTTACTGGAATTTTTGAAAATTGTAACGAAGAACAAAAAAATAGTAAATAAATAAATATATAATTATATTAAATATATAAGCCTGATATAATTAATGATAATTTGATGCAGCCTGAATAAACTTTTGAATAAATAACAAATATTATAGTTTTGGGGTAATTTTTATTTAGAATTAGACCTATTGTCTCTGGACAGGGATGAATGAGGGACAAATTATGTTTTGGTCCAAGAAGAATAGAATTAAACAGTCAGGTTTCAGTAATAACCAACAAAGACTGGATTTGTGTAAAATTGTTGCGTTCTTATACTTAATTTAATCTGTTAGGGTAATAAAGTAAGGAATATTTAAAGTACTACAATTTCAATTGTATTACATTGTGCTTTTTTATTCAAATTTTTAAATTAATATTATAAATTTAGGCAAAATCATTTTTAGATTACAGAAATAAGATCCTCTACTCATTTCAAATAGATATTGAAAGATCTCATCCAACTTTAATACTTTTAAATTATATAACGTTAAAGCTTACTGAGTTAAATACTAATCAGAATTTAGTAATTAATTTTGAACAAATAATGATTAAGTTTTTTCCTTAATTTTTGTAATGCTTGTACATTCATTATATACTCAAGTCAGTCCTTAATTTTAAGATACAAGTTATAATTAATTTGTTTTATACACATATTCAATTTTTTTATATTACTTTATTAAAACTATTTTATTTATATCATAAAAAATTAGGGGAAGAAATGTTTTTCATTTCAATTATCTATGAATTACTGCTTTAATCAGACAAATTAACTGTCCTCTTCCAACAAGTATTTCAACGCATAAAAATCTCGCCAGGGTTCAGGAATGCAGTTAGAAACAATAAAGTATAACAAACCTGTGAATGTGGAGTTCCGGCAGGGCTATGCCTCACCGGAGAGACCGATGATGTTTGAGGAGAAGGCTGATGAGACTGATGTCCACCAACACCGCCTCCAGCCGGTGACAAAAGAGGAGACTGAGGAGATGCAGAACCTACGCTACCTCCACCTCCTTTGCTTTCTTGTTTTGTTTGATATTCCTGTACAATCAAAACATAAATTTTATCATATCCGATGAGCACTTATTAGCAATAGATAACTGTTCCTATTAAAAATATAATTTAAAGAAACAACACTTATTAGTATATTAAAATTAAAGATTTTTTAATTAACTAGTTCAGCGGTTTTTCCTACAAAATAGATGTTATGAGGGGGTAAATGTTTTGAGAGTAAGAACTAAAAAACACTATTCTCATAAAAACCACTAAAAAAAAATTTTTTGGAGGTTCTCGAGGATCAGTCAATAATAAAAAACTATATTGAGGAAACATTTAAAGATTGTATTGTTCTCATAGCCCTACTGTGAAAAAGACAATTTTTTTCAAAAAAAGAATTTTCTAGACTAGTTATTAAGCATTTGAATTACAGAATACACATTAAGAATGATAGATAGAAACAGTAGTTTTGTAATCAATTTTTCCATATAACTACTAACCACGGAAACTACCTTGCTGCTAACTCAAGAAGTTACTATTTATTATTCTTAATCTGTATTAGGTAATTTTAGAGTTTAATAATTACTCAAGAAAATTCTGTTTTTTAAAAAATTTGTTTTTTCACAGTAGGGGATGACTATGAGAATAATAAAGTCTCAAAATGTTTCAAGCATCTGTTTGAAAACCTATAGTGCTTACATATATTATATAAATTTGAGAGTCAGGGCTGCGATCAAGAAGGAAGAAAAAATAATAATCAACTATTTATTTATTTTCTGCTGATCTTTCGATCTACTTTGCAGGTCTTCATTAGGGTTACAATAAAGAGATAAAAAGAAGGTAGAGTTAATCTAGGGGTAAAAAATATTATATAAAAAATGTATAAACAGTCAAAAAATTTAAATAAAATGATAAAGAGAATAAATATAAATACAAAAGGAATAATTAACTAACATAATAAAGTGAACAGGTACATCATTAATATGTATTATTGAAAAGAACTATTAATTTAATTAAATGAGGAGATATAATTACTACTATTAAATGGTAAATTATTAGGTTACATAAAATGTAATGTAGAAGGAAGAATGTGGGATGGGTAAAAGATAGAAACTAGAATGATAAGAGCGAAGAAAACAGGATTATTCAATATAAAAAGAATAATAATATAAGAGAGAGTAATAAGAAATAGAGCAACAGAAAAATACCTGTTAGATACAGATCTTTTACCTAACTGGTATTTTTCTGTTATCTTTATCCTCTTAATTATTTTATTTAAATTTTTTTATTGTTTATAAACCTCCACCTTTACATTTTTTATATCATTATTTTACCCAATCAAATGTTCTAATATTTTGTTATTTCCTGAACATGGGCCATAAGTTTCAATATTGAGATAAAAAGGACTAACAATAATATATAATAAACAAATGGAAAATTTTATATAGAGTTTTTTATTAATATTAAATGGATGAACATATTGGTTGGCTTTAAATTTATATTTTACTTTTGTAGCAACAGATATTGAATCCCAATATGCAATAAGGGAACAACCTACATTTTATTTTTAATGAGGTGTAGATAGTTGACCGTAGATTAATGCTTGAAGAAGTTTGTCGGGGGGTGCGGTCAGCAAAGAACAACATAAATAAACAAAACTATATTTTGAATAAACTGAAACTCAGGTCGAAACGTCGGCATAAAATAAATAAATATAGTTTTGTTCAGTTACCAGTTACCATCTTCCCCTTTACACGCCACAACCCCTGCTGAAGACCTGAAACTCAGGTCGAAACATCGGCATAAAATAAATAAATATAGTTTTGTTTATTTATGTTGTTCTTTGCTGACCGCACCCCCCGACAAACTTCTTCAATACATTTTATTTTGTTTTATAACCTGTATAGATAATTTTTTTTTTAATTCGCAAATACAAAAATCTAAGACTCTACATCTATCAGTGATAGACAATGCTGTGCCTAAGTTTTATTGTGTAAAATATAAATGTTTGAAAAAATTATCAATAAATCTTCTAAAATATAACTTAAAAAAAAAAAAAAAAGAATGGTTAGTTCCTTATTGCATATGTGAGGTTCAATTATAGCTCTAAAATTCAATGAATAAAACAATTGGAGTGAAATATTAATGTTTGATCTTTAGAAATATATATTATTCTAATAACCAATATTAATTAAAAATTCCCAAATAACTTCTTCAAATTTTCAGTAATAAGAAACATATCTTACTTATGACTGATATAACATATATTTTCAGTTCTGGTGTATAAGAGGCTTTGTTGTACGCATTCAAACTGAAAATACAGTAATTTAGTCAAATGTAAAACTTTTTTCTTATTCCTAAAAATTCAAAGAAATTCAGAACCTTTTTAGAGGGAACTCCAGAATTATCTATAACACTAATTTAGTAAACAATAAAAATTTTTGGATCATTCCTAGTAGGATGTATGAGGAAAGATCCTGTTTGAATAAATATTAGTAGTCACTCAATAGTATACCCATCAGGCACAGCATATATAACTAGTTCCAATCATCAAATCGAAGCACATGGCACCTGTGCTTATTTCAAACTCAATGAAGAATCTAAGAAGGTGAATCAAGCCATTTTAAATTTAATATTGAGGTAAAGAAAAAACTGGTAAAATAACTAATTACAAGAGAGAAGTCCCCGATGAGATTTCAAATTATTTTGCAAATTAGTGATAACGTTTTCAGAAATACTTTCTGCCTTAACAAGAACCAGTTCATAAGGTTAATTTTTAAATTAACTTTTATTCCAAAATTCATCCTTAAACCTTTGAGCACTGAACAAGAGTATGCGAAGAATACTGAACCAATTTGGTTGGCTATTTGATGACAAAAAAATCATAGGCCATAATAAAAAAAAAATTAAAAATGTTCACCATTGGCTTTTTGCCGAGACTATCACAACCAATTTTTTTTTTTTTGACGCCCAAATCACAGGACACCTCAGGTTGAACCTTGAAACTTAAGACTGCCATCAGTTTATTTTTAATTATTTTTTAAACTTCGGTAATATGATTCTGAAACACTTTTTTATTTACTTATATAATAAATAGTTAACTATTATTTAATCAGGACCATTTTTCACTTGTCTTGCAAGAAATTAGATCATTTATAACGTTTTATAATAAATAAATTTATTTAATAATATAAATAAATAAATTGCAAGACTTGCAAGTTCCACTCCCAGTTGCCGAGAGTTAAAGGAGCAGTTACCTACAACCTGGGAAACCCAACCTCAACCCGAAGACTAAAGCCCAAACTGCTGCAGGACATTCTTTTATAAATTTTTAATAAATACAAAATTAATGCATAGTCATACTACCTCTATTTACTTATTATTCATTTTATTTATTCATTATTATTATTTTTTCTCTTTTCTTCTCTCTTCCCTTTTTCAAATTAACTTGTTTCTTTTTTCTATTAGAAGACAATTGTTTGTGTTATTTAAGTGTACCAATATCATTATTTTTTGTTATTAATTTTACTTTCCTCTTTAATTAAGAAGCATTATTCTTATCTATTTATTTTATTATTATTTTTATTTCTTTCAATAAGAACATTGTATATAGTTAGGGGTGTCATTTGTATGACTATACCCCCTCATAATCAACTGTTAAATATATATAATATAAGTTATAACCATGTAAAGCCCACCAGGCCGATCTGGTATAAAAATAAAATAAATAAGACTTGCAAAGTAAATAGTACAATGCCATCACTTATGAAACAATATTTCATTGTTGGGACTTCTAGCAGATGCTATGGCACTAAAACGGTTAAATTTACTTCTCATAAAGTCAAGATAGTTTGAAGAAAACAGAAAAAAAAATTCTTGAACGAAAGAAATTAATCTTTTTTTCATCAAAGATTCATCCTTGACCACAAAAGTTGTGCTAATTATACAAACCCCACTTGATAGTTGATTTCATGGGCTAAGAGCGTGGTGGATTCAATATTTGGTGTCGTATTGTTAACTGTGTTTTATACAACTTTCAACAGGTGGGATTTATTGAGTTCAATTTACACTGTGCCTAATAGCAATTTTTAAAATTCTTTATACAAACAATTTTTATTTTTTCTTCATCAAAAGTTACAACTATTTAAAATTACATTTGGACTTAGCGGACAACCTTGACATTAATCCAAACTAATGATCTAAATATAATCTCTCACATCACCTAGATATATTGATTAAGAGTATTATTTTCCTTCAGAAATATTGCATATCTGTACAGAAGGGGCTAAATGTATTAGTTTATTAAAAGGCAAAAAAAGAAAACCTCAACAACAAAATATTTAGGTTATGCATTATATTAATACAGGATTAACTGCAATGTATATCATAAAATCTGACAACTGACAAGCAATTATCAGATAAAATTTTATAAATATGTTCAATAAAATACCAATGCAAACAAAACAACTGGAACTTATACTAATTCGACTATCATGCTAATCTTAAGTTAAAAGGGAAAAAATAAACATGCCTTTTTACATTATTTAACCATACATGCAAAGCGAATTATATAAGAAGAGATATGAAAAAATAGAAAGCCCCAGATATAAAACAGTTATGGTATTAATTACTATAAGCCAAAACTTTATTCCCTTGCTTATATTTAAATGTATTTTTAACGTTTTATTAATAAAGAGTTTTAGTTTAGTATGTTGGGCTGGTCCTCACCTGCATCACCATGGTATGCTGCCTGCTTTGTTTTCTGGCTGCTTCCAGGTGTTTCTGTAAAGTTGTTTGTTCACCGGTTACACGTTGTAGTTCTATTGCGTCTTTCTCATTTAATTCATTGCCATTTTTTCTCAATTGTCGCTGTTTACTATTTAACGACTGAAAATTTTATAACAACAATGCAGACAATTATTATCACTTATTGTTGATGAGTTTATTTTAATCTGGAGGGAGAAAGGATCGTAGGTATCCTTTAATTTATGATTGGTTAAGTGATATATAATAATCTTCTCTAGTAGCAATGATTCGACAAGGTTAGAAACAACAACAAATAGTAGATCAATTTTCAAAGAAGCTTGTAGTTATTGGTCATTTATGGTAACGAACAGTAATTTGACAAAAATTTAAAAATAAAAAACGTAAAACATTTTATTTATTGGTTAGTTTCATTTAAACAAACAAAAAGAAATATCAATAATTAAAGAAAAATCATAAATTAATTTTTTTTCCCCAAAACATTATTTCATTTGGCAATGAATTTTGCTCACCATACTTTTCAAGTCAATGAGGGGGCATGATATGGATTTTCCTAGCAATGCTGTTTTACCACTGCAGGAGGAAAAACTCAAAAGAACAAATATTACCAAAAATGTTAATTAATTTGTTCTCGAGTGGTATTTGTTTTTAAATTTATGATATATTTAATAATAATCACTTAATTGGTATAAAGCACTTAATTTTAATGTCTCTCTTTTCAACTTTATATGGGCTGCTGCACGACTCATTCATTGATTTATTAATATAAAAATTACTTTTTATCTTACCTAATCTACATCCTCCAATTAATGCGATACTAATTAATGAAAATCGGAAACATAGTTCAGCAAGATCTGCTTGGGAACTGAACAAGACTAATACTGAACTTTTGTACCTCAGTAGTAGTCAAAATTATACCACAAATTAAAGGAAAAGATTGACCAGTCAGTCAACTAATACGTCGTTACCTAATTCTGCAGTGGAATAAACCCACCACTAGGAAAACATTGCTTAGTGACATTAGCGCTGAGAATATTTCAATTAACATTATTACTATTGACTGGACCCCACTTCCAATAAAGTGCTGGAGAAAATTAAGAATAAAAAAATCCACTTCCCTTTGTTCAAAAGTAGGACTGTGTGTGTCACTTACATACTTGACAACTGTAAAGTTAGCAAACGAATTGATCCTAATCTGATTATTATAAAAAACATATATTCTATTTATAAAGAAATATATTTAAATTTTCAAAAATACCAATGAATTTTGATGAAATTTTAGTAATTATCATTCCAGTTTTTAGTAAACATTTAAAATATATTTTATCATGCATTATACGTTTTTCACAAACTTATGTTTTTATATTCCTACTTTATTAGTAATGAGCCCATAAATTTTCAATAACTTCACATCGATAGTATTTCCCGATTTAACATTCTTAAGTAAATTGTCGCGACGAAACCTTAAAAAATTGTAGAATAAATATATTTTAGATAGCTGAACAAAAACAAACAACTCTGAATGACAAATGGTTTCATATTTATTTTAATTTTAAAATAATCATTAGTTGGGTGAAAAAATATTTATTTTTTTTCCAATAATTAAATAGCCAGATGGTCAGCAAAATGGTCAATGTGTGAACAGTCTAGCACATATATGATAAATTATACAAAAACAAAATTACAAATTTAACCCTCAGCACATAAGGTGAGTTAGAGGGAACCATAACGATATTATGTATCTTACATTTTGGTATTCTACACTAATATATTTTTCAATTTTTTTAAAGGTTGTGTAACCCATTTTCATATAAATAAATATTGTACAATAATAAATGCATTGTTTTGAAATAAAAAGCAGACAAACAGTAGCAACTGGTTCTGACAGACCCACTAGTCGAGGAGTGGGTTAAGATTCCAAGAAATCAGAAACAGCCGAGGCCTGATATCCTCTGATCCCATTCCATAATAACATTAATATGTACACAGGTTTGTTATCATTGGTTAAACTGTTGAATTCTAGGTAGGAAAAAGTTGATATTTTTTTTTTCACACCATAAGAAATCTTTGAATACAAATTTTCATCGAAAACGATTAATAAAATTTTTCTAAAAAATTGATTGCCTTTTAGGGTGCTCAGCAAAAGTTGTGTGTTGCGCCTCACCAGATTTTGTTTTTGCTGTTAATTTTTAAATTTCATGTTCCCTATTAATGTGATTATTAGCTTACACATTGACTTTCCCATTTATATTATTGAATTTGAATTTTTTTGTTGTAGAAAATACCCCTTTGTTCTTAAAATTGCCTTTTCTCTTTCAGAATATGCATTTAATATTAATGTTTATATATTTTAACTATCTGTTATTTTTAACAATATAACATTAATATTGTTTATATTTCATATAAGTAACCCCATAAAAGATGATTTAATTTTCCCCAGATCCATATTATAACAAAAGGCACCTCAACCGTACCTCTGAATTTATGTTTTAGAGAAATAGTTAATGAATAAATAATCTTAACAAAAAAATAATAATCTTATCATAAATAACTTAAACTTGTCAAAAATTCAACTTCTCTTGGAAGGTTTAAAAGAAATGGAATTAAATTAAAAATTAAAAAATATTTAGAGAGCAACATTATGTTTAGGCACATTAATGGAAGTAGTAGTCGCCCAAAGAGTAACAACTTTCAAAATCACAAAAGGATTCGTCTAATTTACACACACAAATGCATTTAATATGATTTAGTCTGAAGCATTCTAGTTACGAAACTACTTATTCACTAAAATGAACAATAAATTAGTTTTAAGAATAGACTACTATAAACATAGAACAACTACACATAAACAGCAAGCAAAAATATACATCACACAAATAATACTAGAGATAATAAAAACAAAAAATAAATAATCTTACTACGATGCAAACACAAGTTTAAGCTTTTACTTTTTATTTTTATGGCTAAACATAAATAATTTGGATAATAGCATACAAAAAAAAACACTTGAAAAATGAATCATGAATGAAGTAATAATACTTGACAAGCAGTAAATAGTAATACTGATAAAATTTTATTATAGTTTACCTTGCGTATTTTTCTTAATTTTTGAACTTCTGTTTCAAAATATCGGATCTGTTGGCTGACAGCGCTTCCAGTAGTCCTAAGCCATGTCTCATATTGGACTTGAGCCTGCCTATCGGCTTCCGTGACAATATTTTCTGGAGGTGGAGGGGGTGGTGGACCAACAAGATTTAGAGTGCCTGTCACGGTAAAATAAACGTTTAAGTAAATAGGGCTGTCTCTGTTCCAAATATTGTAATTTTGCACAGTAAAGTTTCTTACTTAATTTTATTATTTATAGTACAATATTCGACTTGAACCATAATTCAGTAATGATAAATAACTGAGCCATTTATTGTGAAATTAGAGTGAAGGACATTTTCCACAAAAATCGATTCAGCTACTTAAATAGTTAGATTAGTTAGAACAAAGTTAGTTTGTTTATATGATTTTTTATTCAGAAGAAAATTGTTATTAAAATATTTAAAATCATAAACAGGAAAATTTGAAGGTTGATGAAATGATGAAGTTTATTTTGAAAGTGCCCCAAGTTCCATTGTAAGAGTTTCAAATAGTTACGGAAAATTTTATAACAAAAAATTTAATATTATTTTCAATTCACTAATGGATCTATGTGGGTCTTCCTATCAGGCTCTTCTAATTTTCAGGAATTATTTAATAATTTGCTTATAACAATTTAAATTGTTATAAGACAAAAACAGTGCAAGAATATATTTTTTTATTGCTATTTACAACTGTACATTATGATACATTTAGTAAATTTGATCTCAGTTAAAATGGAGTGATATAGGCGTATAGAGAAACTACCCATTGGTAGCTCTCTAATGACGTTTTACATTAGCAGGTCTTGTGGCCATCTTCTTTTTAAGCGCCTTGGAGGATTGTCAGAAATGGAAGAGGAAGCAAGGTTAGAAACAAGTGGGTTTGGGTGGTTACGGAGTTTATAATGGAAGGAATGATATCTGGTTCGGGCTAGATCGGTTACATATGGAACATTAAGGTCTTTATGTATGATTTTATTTGTGACAAAATAAGGAGCATTGAGGATTTTAGATTGTAAGGACTGGATACAAGAGGAATTAGAAGGTTTAGTAGAAACCCCAAAGCTCAACTACGCATGTCAAGATTGGCGTTATTACAATCATGTAGATCAGTCTTTTGTAATGAACTGGAAGTTTAGACCATTTGTCCAGTAAGTGCTGTAATAGTCGAAATCAGTGTGCAGTTTCCTGTCTTTTCAGTCTTGTATGACTGGGGCCTGTTTCATAATAAAGTACAAACTAATACTATCAGTCTTGTAGATTTATCTTAATTCAATTATACAGAATTCTACAATAGTAACTTGTACTTAAGTATTTTTTAATTCTTGTAATATCACTAATAGTCATCCTTATCATGAAAAAAATAAGTATTAGTATTATTGCCATACTAGTTTCTACACTTGTACTATGAACTAATACTATTAGCTATCATTATGAAACAGAGCTCTGAGCTCGTTTGTCCAGATGTAGTCCAAGGTAGCGGATCTGTTCGAAAGAGATAAGATCAACATTATTAAAGGAGACTGTAGGGATATAGAATAATATAGAAAACGGAAAAACATTATTAATATCAAGTCAGCACCACTATATAAATACACAACCATTATATAAAGCGGGAGGAGGAGGTGAGAATATCTTCATTTTTAGAATAGACATTATAATAATAAATAATTAAGATCTAATGTTATTTTATTATTCAAATAAATTTAAAAAGTAATAGGTTGCATAAAATTGAAAACAAGTTCTCACCAAGAGATTGAGATTGAGGAGGGCTGGTATTCCGTGAACCGAGTACGTCAGCCCTCAGCATCTCAAAGTCAGCATCACTCATGAGAGAACTGGCCGGGGAAGGTGTCACTGATGCTTTCTCTTGTTCCCTTTTCTCCTCTTCGAGTAATTCTTCCAACAGCAATGGTTGTTCCTACAGAAAGATCTTAATTATAAACAAATTGGAAAAAGTTAAAAGTAATAATAATTTATATCAAAATTAAATAAGATACATTTTAATATATTTAATTATATCAATATAAGAAAGTTATCTATATTCTTTAAAGGGCGGATTTTCAAAACCAGTCAATGAAATATTACCTTTAAATCAATAATAACATTGACACTCAACAAAACTACAGAAAAATGAAAAGACTAAAACACCATTTGATCAATAAGGCACATATAATAAATTATTTAAAGCTCTTACATATATGCAGCACTTACAATATCTATTATAAAGCTCCAAAGGCTATATTAGGTCTTAGATAATGAAATAACAATAATGAAGCAAAATCGGACCTGTAACATCATTTTCTAATAAACTAAGAAGCGAGCAACACAGAAGTAGATAGAAAAATTCTTAAGTATGTGATAAAATGTGCATAAACCAAACATGCAAATATTTAAATCATTATAAGACAAAAAAAGTTCAAAATCATATCTGAAATAATAACGTCATTAAAAAAAAAAAAAAAAAAAAAAAACATAGCTAAAAACCCGTACTATACACCAAACTTCCATTTATTAAAAAACTCTTTATATCCATTTTTTTCATGGGCATTAAATTTTAATTATAGATTGTTTTCTGTTTTTGGAATAAAATTTCCATACAATAACAATAAACATTTATAAGATTAAATATGCATGTATATACAAATCTAATTATGCAAGTAAGAAAAAAATTTACTACACTAAAATTTTGAACAGACTTAAAGGGACTTATACGTAGAACATAACTATTATTTAATATGTGTTCTGTAAACACTATTATAAAGTTGTACCCCTTTAATTGTGGATGTACAATTATTTTTCGTTAAATTGAATTTGTTTAACTAAGTTGGTATTAGTTTTAAATAACCTAGAAGTTGGATTTGTTAATGCTTGATTGTAGTTTTTTTTTTCTTCGTACCCTTCATTAAAATAAAATCAGCACTACGCCCAAATACATTACGTATTATATAGTTTACTGTATTGTATATGTATGAAATGCCGATTTTATTTTAATGAAGGGTACAAAGGAAAAAAAAAGACATGAAGGTTTGACAGTAGATTAAATGTATATATATACTAATTCAATAAAAGCAAATAATTTTACTGAGTAGCAGCTTTATTGCGGCTTGAATAATTAATATGCATCCTTCCCCCTATATTTTATTACCTAATAAAAAAAAAGTATTGTATATAAATAGAAAAAAAGTGATATAAAAACTGTGAAAGAAGATGCTGCAGATAGAAACACAAATACAGAGATGAAATGATGAAAGAGAAGAGAATGTTCTTTGATAAACTATCAATTGAGTAAAGAACTCAGTGAATGTTCCTAGGATTGAAGAAAAAGATGTGCATCTCTATTGTAACGGAGATTGGTAAGAAACATGAAGATTAAATTAAGATTGACCATGCAAAAACTTTTAAACTTTACCCACTCAAATTTTTAATAAATAAATTCTACCCAAAATATGTGACATTTCAAATGATACAACCTGATTACATAGATGAAAAATACACCAATAGAATGAAATTCTGAAGGCAATATTACTAACCATCTAATTAGGAGTAATTGATCTAATGTAATAAGAATAGTGATCAGTACAAGAAGTACCAATGTCAGTTTAATTGGACTTTTTAAAGACTAAGCATACAAAAGTTTAGTAATAATGATTATAATTAGTCGGACTCCTGCTACAAAAAAAATGTATTTATATTTTATTTATCATTAAGTTTCGATGCGCACTTAGAATATAAAAAGTGGGATCGATAGAGAAATTTAGTAGCTATGTATTCTTCCACATTCACCATTTGGCTAATGTTTAACGTTGATATATCATACTTAAACATCATCGATGCAAGCAGATAGCATAGACAATGGGCAAACTTAAATCAAACTAAGAAGAAATAAATGCAAAAATATTAGAATAATTTAATAATAAAAAAAAAAAAAAAAAATACAACTGAGATTAGTTTATATTCTCTGTTGTAAAGCAATAATAGATTCAAAGGGTAGCCCAAAAATAGTTAGAAAAACTTTTAATATGTTATACAGAATTTGAAACTGAAAAAAAATCTGTAAACATGGGTCCACATACATTGCAATCCAGAAATAATGTTAAAAATTTAATAAACATTTTCTAATTTGATTTCAAGAACAAATAAGAAAACACTTATCTTCTCGATTAATATTAAATCCCAATATTATTGATTTTTTGGATTAGTTAACATCCAGCATAGTTCACGGCTTTAATGATTTCTTTTAAAAATAAGACCTGGAAACATCAGAATTTTTTTGTTAACCACAAGGCTCAAAATAAATCGCTGTTAGTCAAAAATTGATTATCGTTGTTGTTGATAATTGATTATAAACTATCATAAGATGTTAACCAATTAAACTTTAATATGATTTTATCTTTAGAATTTTATCTACCTAAAATAAGGAATAAGTTGTATGAAGACCCATTCTTAAGAGTTTAAATTTTATTACAGCATCAAATTCCTAATAATTTAAGTTTAGGAAACTACGTTAAGACCACCCGATTTATCCATGATAATTTCATTTGAATATTGTGAATTATTACCCTGAGGGTTCATAGAAAGAAAAGAAAAAAAAAAAACTTACTTGAAGGAGCAAGGTTCTTCTTTGTTGAGCCTGAGACGCCTGGCCGGGGATGATGTGCGATCTAACACCCCTTCCTCGTATCTAACACCCGACCCAAGTTAGACAAACATGCAACACTCACATACACTCATACTTTCTACTTAAAACATATTACCTACTAATTTTTTTAATAATCAATACCTTTTCAATGTAAAAATTATATAAAATAACTGTGCATAACAGAAAATAAAATAACTTTGAATTTTAAAAATTTAACTGACTTTTAAATGTTTAAACAAAAAAATTTCTTTTCTTCAAATAAAATATTTATATTTCAAATTAAAAAAAAAAAAAACTACGACACCGAATAATTATCTACACTGACATGCTAAACACTTAATATATTACAATATATGAAAAAAAAAACTAAATTCATGCGAAAATTCAAGATACACATTAAGAAAAAATAATTTAATTATAGCATAATTTTTTTTTTTTAAAGTAATAATAATTTGTGACGAGTGAAATAATAGATGGGTATAAATATGTTTATAAATTTATAAAGCAATAATATTTATCCAACTATTTGCATCAATAATTATTTATACAATAATACTTTCCAAAAAATTTGTGGTCATAGTAAAATTAAAACCTAGAATCTTAATTGTTTGAAAGTGTATTGATTGAGCTAGAATTTAAAAATTTCCATCCAAAAATAATAAAAATGAGATAGTTACTAGTATGCCTTAGTATAATTAAGGTAAAACCAAGAAATTTTAATTATTTAAAAATGAAATAGTTACTAGTCTGTACAATTAAAGTATATAAAACATTGAAACATAATTTTATCATTGTTAAAACACTTAGGCACTTAAAAGATAATAAATATGTTCTAAGAAGAAAAAAAATTTTATGTACTCATGATTGATTAATTGTTGAAATAAGTAATTTAAAATGTTAAAAGAAATAACTTTTTAATTCAAATTAGGTAACCCTATTCTCAAATATTAAAAGTGTTTTGAATATTTAACATCAATGAAGAAAAATCAATCAATAAAAAAAAAAAAAATTAATCAGCATTGTAAGCAGAGTTGAATATTTAAAAAAAATGTAGAAGTACCGCAGCTTGCTGCCCTGGATACGGAGGGGGAGGGCCAGGATATGGAGGTGGAGGTGGCGGAGGGTTACCCACAAAGCTTGCACCTCCGCGATTCACTTGATTAGCACCTATATTGACAATAAATAAATTAACACTTTAGTAGTAATCACTAGATAATAATAATAATAAAAAATATTGCTTTTTAAATATTAATTTAACCTTACAGTTCCCAAAATGGTTGGAGTATTAAAAGTGTTTTTTTTCTACTTTTCTCCAATAAATAAGATCCAAATAGAGTAACTATTGATTTGAAATTGAAGATTTAATAATATTTTGGAAAATATATCCTGATCCCGCACAGGGGTATCTGTTGGTAGGAGAAATAACAGTAACATCTAGAAGATTAACAATAGTACTTGAGAATCAGCAATAAAACTGTTTTATTTCAAAATTAATTAATAAAATAGGTAAGGGTTCATTAAATATCACAATAAAAAGATAATATGGAGACCATTTTTAGAACTTTAACATTGATCGGAGTGTGCTTATCACATCATTTTTTCCTATCTTCTGATGTTCAAACTGGACATCCATTTTCAAAAACATATCATAAGTTTAGATCTCTTTTTACAGCCTATAGAGCATCAATAATAACATATGCATGTTCAAAAGAATTAGGAGAAAGGAGTTTTAAAAAAAAAATTAAAAATGTGGTAAAATGAAGACTTTGAGAAGTGGAGAGTTAAAAGGTTCTCTAGTTAAAAAAAACTTTTAGTTCTCGTAAAATTTAATAATACTAAGTTTATTAAAATATGATATTGATCAATAATAGCTACCAACCTTGCAAAACTTGCATCCTTGGGAGGGGCGTACTTGGAGTTGCAAATTGCGTTTGGTAACCTGATCCAACAATTTTTGGTTGTGAAATGCCACTGTTTCCACTAAGAGATATCTATATCAAAAAAAAAAAAAAAAAAAGGAAAATTTACAAACAGTTAAATATCACCAACAAAACTAAAAACAAATTAAATTAATGTGCATTATAACCGGCCAGCAACCGAATTTTTGGTGGGATTGCATATTCAGTGGGCCTAATTATTTTACACAGATCATCTATCAATCTATCCAATTTACTGCATTTAGATGCAATTAAACTTATTTATACTTTTAATATTTAGTATTATATATATATATATATATATATGCAAAAAAAAAATGAATAAGATTTATTGTTATTTTAAATGGACAACAAAATAAACTTCTCAACTTAACAACTGTTAGTTATTTAAATAATGTTCTGGAAAAGAATTTTGTTGAAACCTTGATGCCATGGGTGATTTCCTTAGTTTATTTGAAAACCTTTCAAACCTAACGACTCAAGAACTAACTAGTAATTCCTCAACCATATTGTTTCTATAAAAACCGATGTTATGGGCATAATATTTTAATTTCGCTGAGTTAATGAACAACCACACTCTTATTTTTAATACCAAACTAATTCCTATCAAATTGTTATGAGCCAGTAATGCCCTAGTTTACTTGAAAGCACGGCTTTAATACATGAGTTTGCATGAGTTATTATGTAAGCAGTTGTAAAAGACAGGAGAGGTTGATGGACTTATTTGTTTTTTATTCATAAAAAATAAATGATGTAAGAAGCAATTGTTAACAGATATAAAGATTACATACCTGTTGAGGTAGATGTGGTGGTGTAGATGTTACCGATACCCTGTTGACTTCTTCACTGGGCTTGCTTTCAGGTCTAGGTTCGGTAAGCTCTTTATTAATACTTTCTGAAGAAGTCCTTCGTGCAGAATTATCTTTTCTGGAATTCCCACTGAAATAATGGATGAGAAGTTAGATTCAATGAAAACATTTATTATATCTCATTCCATAAAATAAATTGAATTGCTAAGCAACCTTCTTACTTTTTTTTTTTTAATTATAAATTATTTTCCCTACTTACTATCTCAGATTATCTAAATTGTACCAAAGCCTTTTACTAAGTTATTTTATTTTTTCCTTCTCGTTTAATTAAGATTTCAGAGTTGTTATAAAATTTAGTACTTTATGACAATAAAAAAATTAAATAATTAACTCAGAAATTCCTAATTGGAACTTCCCTTTTGAAGTGGCTTAAAAATACATGTATCGAAATTTAGAGATGAAATTTGAATATTTGTATGAAAAAAAAGTATACTCATCACAATTTTTAATTGATAGTGGAAAACTTACACTTGTTTTTTTTTCTCAACTTCATCTTCTAGATCGTCAAGGATATTTGTCTTTTCTCCTCCGGATACGGTGTCAAGTTCTGGATCAGCATATTCGAGAATATTGAAATCTGAACCCATTTCCGCTGCAATTGAAAAAATTAGTATAACAAGAGCCATTAAAGACATCAATTACACAATACATTAATAATATGCTTGATGTTTACCGAGCAGTTCATCGTCATCTTCTACTAGGTCAGAGAAAATGGCAGAAACCTCATCAGCTTCACCACCAATGGTACCTCCCTCTTCCTCTAATTTTTCTAGTTCTGCGGTAACACTTTCTGGTATTTCTTCTCCTTCTCGGCCTCCGGTTTGGATTCTTTGGTCAACCGGCAGAGTTTGTAACCTTGTTTGTTCAACTAAAGTACTACTATTCCTAATTATTGCACTTGCATTATCTATAAAAAATAAATAAAAATAATTATTGGTATGTATAAATAATGAAGAGCATCACAGTAAATTATTTTTAATAATAGATAGGTTAATAGTTATTATTTTGAATTTTCAGGCACTTACTGCTGTGAGATTAACAAAAATATTGTCAGATCATGGACAGATAAAATGTCATTAAATGCAATAAATAGTCAGATTGAAAGGTTTTTGTAACAGTTGAATTCAATCTACTTACGAGCATGCTGGGCAGCAGCGGCGGCAGCGAACTGCCGTTGGATAAGGAACTGATCTGGGAGTTGGGCCCTAGGAGCAGCCAATCTCACTTGAGGGGTTCCTGGGAACCTAGAGGCCTGTTGTTGTACCACCAATCGGACTCTAGGTTCCATGCCCTGATGAAAAACGTTATAAACGGGTTAAAAATGTAAATAAATAACATCAATTATAAGCTAGATTAAAATAAATGGAGGCTCAGCTAATACATACGAGGCCAAAGAGCAAACAAAAATACAAGAAATATTGAAAATCTTATTAGATTCCTAACTGAGCTTCCATATTACATATATGAACCTAAATTAAGGAAAACGTAAAGTTAAGAATTGATGAAAAAGGGAAATGACCATGACATTTAAAACGTTTCAAAGAAAACTACTAGCTAAGCAGAAAAAAAAATCAGTTCCTAGTCATATGAAAAGGAAACAATTACAATTCTATTGAATGCTAATCGGAACAGCGACTAAAAACTTGTAAACTTAACTTTTACTGGTAGTCAAAGCAAATATGGCTAAAACTTTAAATATGAAAATTACAGTGATCGAGAAGATATCCAATATCCTCATGTTCTAACGAATCCGTAGTATAATGGTCAAGAAGTAAGGTAATGTGTTAAAGCATTGATAAGGGCTTTTCAAAAATGTTTAATTATTAAGTGTTTCTAAAGTATGTATACATAATGTAATTTAATTATTTGTAACCTATTTAAAACAACTATTATGTTCATGGATATAAACTGAATAACAAGAAAAGAAAAAATATACACATATTTTAAAAAACAAACTTACATGAACAACCTGTGGGTGCAGGCTGCTCCTAGGAGGTTGAGGTCTCATTTGTACCCCTTGAAGTACACCACCTGACAAGACAGTTTCTGTTCCTTCTTCTATTTAACAAAACATTATTTTAATATTATGTCTAAATTAAGCAATTCAGTAAAATAGTTTACTGAATTGCTTAATTTAGACATAATTAATATTATGTCTAAATTAAATAATCCACACACAAAGGGTGGTATAATGAATTTTAAAATTACTTACGTTTAACTTGATGCCTCTGTAACAGATCCCTGAGTTGCCTAACTTCCTCCTGCTGCTGTGGGGTAGATGGTTGCCTCGGGCTTGGAAAAGGCGACTGAGGGGGCCTTACCTGCCGGTAAATGGTACCGCCAGGTGTTGCGACCTTCACTGTGCCACCGGTACCAGAGGCAAATTGAGCTCTAGGTGATCCTAAACCTCCTAGGTTAGCCTCCTAAACAGTAAATATATAAAATTGAAAGATAATAATTGCAGAGTAAGTTCTGAATTCCTAAAAAAATAAAATAAAATTTCTTAAAATTTTTTTTTATATAAGACTATTACTTGCCTAGCAACGGAATAAGGGAGTTTTATATGAAATTGTGATTGTCTTATATAAATTAGGTGGATATAATCATTACTAAATACCAATTTTAGGTAATTATGTATTTTGATGAACATATCGTATATAACACTAAAAAAAAAATTCGTGGCAGTCTTAGGATTGGCTGTTAGAAGTAAAACTTCTGGAAATGAAATTATATATTAAACTATTATTAATAATAATCAAGTGTTCTCTCTTATAGGTTAAGACAGAAAATATTAGTTCCAGAATAACAATGATTAAAATAGAACTGCCATTCCCTAATTCAATTCTACCAGGAATTATTTTATATTGTAATAGGAGACTAAGAGACAACAGGAGCTCACTCAATCAGACCGACACTACCAGGATTGTTGAGCTACTATTACACTACAAAGATATTCCTGCTAGAATTGACCGGTGTGTCCTACACCATTTCTGTTTCATCTCACAACACGAAATCCATCACATTATAAAGCATGAAACTTTTTTATATCTAGGTCATAATGTAGTAAAACAAGAAAATCAGTAATAACCTACAAAGATTTTTTAATCAACCTTTTATCTGTTGTTTGTGTGTCTCTAATCTAATGTCGCATGATGGTCATGGTCAAACATAGGTTTTCTAGTATAATAAGTCGCATCTGCCTTTCTTTTCGAAAATTTTCAAAATTGCTTTAATTTTTTCACAGCAATTAAGACACGTAAACACTGCAGTTGTTAGCACAAAAACTTAGTCACCTTATCATTTCAAGGAATTTTTAAAATCACTTCTAAATAAAAATTACTGATTTTTTTTATATTTGATAATAAACTTTTTAATTTCAGGCTTTAGGAAAAAAAAATTCACTGGAAACTTTTTGAGATAACTATTCACTCATATTGGATGTGATTGTTTCTGGTAAAGAACTAATTGAATTATATCAGTTTCAGACTATCGAATACACTTCCTATCCAGTCATTTCTTTTTTAGTTTAAGTTAATAGCTTTACTTCAATCAGCTTCATACAATAAAAATCTTCAATTTTTTTCAGTGATGTAACTTAGCTTTGATGTAAAACGGTTTCTGGTATAAATTGATTAATTATAGAATACTGAAATGGATTAACATCCCTTCCTTCAGCAAGTAAAATAATAGTCACTTTCAATAACTATTCAAAAATAAATATATTAAAAAATTGCAAGAAAAAATTATTTATTAAATAAAAACCAACCTGAGAGGATGTTGAAACCTGTAATTGTTGTGTCAAATGGGGAGAAGGAGGTTGCTCATTCGTTGAAAATTGAACTAGCCCAGCGTTGCCAACTTGTCGCACACGGTTCACTGTTTTATAATATGCCAAATTATTTTTAATTTAAAATATAATAAATTTTAATTAATTTACACTTATAATGTATTGTTTTCATACCTTGCTGAACCCTGGTTTGAGACAGCATGTGTTGCTGCTGCTGCCTCAGGGCCTGCAACTCCTTCCACTGTCGCTCTTGTTCAGCTTCCCGGCAGGATTTCGTACTCAAAGTTTTGTCATGCTCCTATTTACATTACAAAATAGAATAGTATAAATTTTAAGGAATCTTAAATAACAGTTCATTACTGGCTCTAAATCTAAAATTAAATTATAAGCAACATAAGAAATTAAATACGAAAATTTTAAATTTAAATAGTATTCCTTCCAACAATGAATCACAAGGGTTCACACCAACGCAAACATTATTTGCGAACATTCATAATCAGAATGTTCATGAACAAGTGATATTCATACCAATAGAAACAAAGTCCGTAGTTTTATAACAATCACGTCATTCGGGAGAATGAGGAAGTAGCTTCAGTAAGGAAAAATAAGATGATAGGTTAAAATTGTGTTCACAGAAATGATTAGAAAATCGTACTTATCTTATATCTGATTTTTAAAAATGGAAGATAGCAGCAGACTACCAAAATTCACAAAAATGTCTCCACTGGACTTCGATTATCTTATAGGGCTTAATGTATCTCATAAAGAGATTTAGAAATATCAAAAGTATTTCACTTAGGTACTGAAAAGTTAGCGATCATTCTGAGGTTTTTGGTGACAGGAGATTAATTTCAAAGTTTATCTACCAGTTGTGTGTGAAGTGAGAAGCAAATATTTCTTCCCTTAAAAGTTTAGTGCCTATAGATTACCAATATTATTATTATGCCTCTGTATTATTACTATTATTATGTTATGCCTCTGGATTATTACTATAATATTATTATGTTATTTCTCATCATTATTACTATTATTATGTTTAAGAAATCGAATTTGGTCCAGGTACGGTCAAATAAAACTCAAATAGTAAATTGGTGTACTATTTTTATTTGAGCCAATTTAAAAATTTTTTAGATTAAAAAATAAAAACAAAATAAAATATTATATATATTTTTAAATATTTCTTCTCCCCCTCTATTATGTATATTATCATTTATTGTTTACCTAATTTTAATATTTTTTACATTGTTTACTTTAAAATTACTTTCAAATGTGATGTATTTAACTGCCATCCCCACTCCTTCCAACAGAAATGGTTCACTCTGACTTTGATTTCCGTCAAAACAGGTATGAATTCTGTCTCGTTCATTTTCATTTGATTTTATTCTTATCCCTTTTCATCTCTTAATTTGTACTTTCTTTAATATTTCTTTTATTTATCTGTTACTATTACTGTTTTTATTTATTGTTTATAAACTTTAATTTTTTTTTTTTTATTAAATTTTATGTTTCATTGTATACTCTTGTTATTTTCCACTAATTTTTTTTGTACTTATATCAAGTGTTTGTATCTTTTATAGAATAAAAAATAAAAACAAAATCAAAGGGTCAAATAAAAATAGTATACCAATTTACTATTTGAGTTTTATTTGACCGCACCCAGACCAAATTCCATTTATTGATACACACGGTCAATCAGCAATCTTCCAGTATTATTATGTTATATTTCTGGATATTTATTACTCCTTTATGTTCTCAAATATTGCTATTAAGCCTGAAATTTCTCATTAACATTCATGAAATTTAACTTTCAACAAACAATCTAATGAACATTGTCCATGAAAACTATTAACGTTGGTGTGAACCATTATCAACATCTTCAAATGCTGTAGAAACTATAAATTATTCACACTAAAAAGTTTTACCAGCCAACAACTTGTAAAAACATGATTGGTCATCCTAAAGACCAAACAATTAACAAGTTATTAACGCATTGATGGAAGGAAGAGTATTATTTATCGCCTCAAGACTGTTTTCAATATCATGAAATATTGATGATTATTTTATCAAAAGTAATTTTTATTTCTTCTTTTTTTGCTGAAATAATACCGCGTGCTGATCAGAAAAAAACACAAATAATAAATATATATGAGAAAATATAAGTATAAATGTGTACAAAAAAATTATAATGCTCAATGACACCATATCAAATAAAGACAAAATAAAACAAAAACCATGCAATAACATAATTCATAAACATGTAACTATTATACTTGATTATATTCACAATAACCAAATGCTCTTCCACCAACGAATGCAATAATCTAAAAAAAACTTAAACCACCAGTCATAAAATAAATAATGCCTGATATAAAATAAATTCTAATTTATGAAAAGTAATAAAAAAACATCTCATTAATAACATCAAAATGCACATTTAATTTCAGAGCATCACGTTAAACCTAAAAATGTATATACTAACATTGCCTCATAATAATTTTATACATAAATATGTATGGATATTTAAACATCGATCCTAAAAGGATGAGGATAAAGGCAGGAACAAAAACAATTATCCCAACCAATAATTTAAAGAAAGGGCAATACAATATCATTATATTAACGAAAAAAACATGTTGTTCCAAAGATAAATAAAACAGCATGATTCTGCCAAAATAAATCCATCATGCAAAGCAACACTTAACATGACCTTATAAATATATTATATATTAATTTGTTCTAAATAAGATGAAACATTCAGTCGATCTCTCTCATTTATTAAATTAGTATTTATACACAAAAACAGATAGTAATTACTGGAAAGAAATTCGATAAAATATTAACAGAAAATAAAACTTAAAAAATAAATAATAAATAAAAGAACATATATTTTAACTATATACAGTTAATTAATTTTAGAAAATATATTTAAAACTTGAATTCAATCATGAAAACATCCTTAATTTTAATAAATACTTTTGGTAAATTTTCAAACAAACTAATCAATAGATGATGAACAAAAAACTCAAAATGAAACACTTACTACATTTGAAATCGAGCAACTAAAAATAAAAATAAAAATAAAGTCAAATTAAAAAAACAAATAAAAATCCATAGCTACCAATAGAGAGAGAGAGAGTGAGAGAGCAAAAGGAGCACGCCAAAGAAATAAAACAATATCATTTGGATAAAAAATAATAATTAAAAATACACTGAACCTCAACAACTTATCAGAGAAATAATTAAAAAAAAACAACAAAAAATTTAAAAAATAAAAAGACAATCGTGCAAAAGGGCTCACCGTAGAAGGTGGAGTGTCGTAGGTTTCTTGTCCTATTGAGGGCAGTGTGCGCATGATTTCTGAGGGTGTAAGGACACGAATATGTTGGTCTGATAAAGGTGAAGAATTTTCATGGTTGCTATTGACTGTTTTAACTGTTTGTATAAATTGTACCGTTTGTGTCTGAATGGACGGACCTGTAGATGTCTGTGTATGTTGTTTAGAAAACGTTTTACTCGCTGTTTGGACAGTAGTAACAGTTGATGTAGTAGAAACCAACTGCAGAAGATTTTTATCATGTGGAGAAGGACCTGCAGACGGGGGGGAAGTAGCGACAACTAGAGGTGGAACCGACTGTATAAGAACAGATGTTGCCGGGTAGTGTATTGTAGTTGTCCCCCTGTCATACGAGTATGAAGCGGTTGAAGAGGAACGAGGGGAAGGGGGTATGATGTGAAGCGCCCGGATCCCCTCAGATATTGGGATATACTGGATTGTGGATGTAGGGGCCGGGCGCACAGGAGGGCTCTCGTCTTCTGCATCCTTCGAGGGTTCATCCTGCGGAGATCGAAGGAACTGTCTCATTTCAACAACACATATGTCAAAGGTAAAGGATCTTAGGGAAGGTAACCAGACTGTATTGTCAATTATACATTTATGGAATAAGTCAGTCAGAATTTAAGGACTGCCCCTTAGGTTCTGATACAATTGTAATGTACACACAGGATTTTATTAATAAAATGAACTATAATAAATATTTAATATAGTATCCTTCTATAATCTTTAAGGAATGAAACTAAACTAAAAATTTTGCTTATATGGGTAAACAAGTTAAGAAAGACCTTTTTTTAGTGAGCGTACGCTGTTTCTTAAACTGAAATATTTTCAACTCTAAATAATAATACATTTTCAAAATATAAGTTAGTGTGATTGACACATACAAATAACCTTCCTCTTCAGTTTTATTGTTAATTGTTGTATGGCAATTAATGAATTGTTTTAACAATTCAGAACAGAGTAAATACATGTGATGTGGAGAGCTTATATGTAATTTTTGAAAATCCTTCAAGATCCTCCTTGCACTTTCAATATTACAAGCCATTATCAAATTTTATCTATACATTGACCATCTGAGAGGTACATTTTAACAATAATATTGTCAAGTGCGAGATCTACGTATATTGACAGTGTAGAAGGAGCTCTAGGTTATTATGACACTTTATCAATACCACAGCAATCACAGCAGAACTCATAGGAAACAATGCAGAATTAATTTGGATTAACAACCTGTACACCTGGGCCCTGTTTCATAATTAAGTACAAACTAATACTATTAGTGTGATCAATTTAAGTACAATAGTAACTTGTACTATAGTACTTTTTAACTCCTATAATATCACTAATAGTCCTCCCTATTATAAAAAAAAAAAAAGTATTAGTGTAATTACCACGCTGTTTCTATACTTGTATTATGAACCAATACTATTAGCTTTCATTATGAAACAGGGCCCTGGTGGTAAGAAATAGCAGTGGGGAGGTAAATGAAACTGTAAGGTCATTCATCTAAAGGATTGTTTTTAAAAAGTTATCAAACTGCCCTCTTAGAATTATTGGTTTAACCGCTTATCCACAAGGTCATTAAAGAGATAAGTTCTTTTTTTGCTAAAGGATTTTTCATGTATATTTTTTTATTTGAGCGCATAACATCACCATAGTTCTCTTCAAACATCTTTTTTTTAAATTTGTTAAAAAGTATCAGAGTGCGATATTAGACTTAAACTGAATGTGTACTAAAGATTCTTTACTGATTAATAAACATAAAATCATGTACAGTGCTTCTAAGATGAGTTTGCCTGTGGGTAAAGGAGAGGGAGGTGCACAGTAGCAAACGTTCTCCAGCCAACTCTCCCCCTCTCTTTTTGTCTTAGGTCTGTTCCAAAAACCACTTCTGACTGTCCAGACCACGTCCAGTATGTGTTTCTTCCTCCCAAATCCTGTACTGAGCATACTGCATACAGTTCTGGATAGTCAGAAGTGGCGGTTAGAGGGTAAACTCCACTCTCAAATCAAAAAAGTAAATAATAAATGTATTTAAATTCATGAAAACAGAGGCTGAGAGTGATCTAATCCATGTTCCCGCTGTTACGAAAAGAGTTTCCCAGGCGACAGGTGTCTTGAAACACCCTTTGGGAAACATTATAAAACAGGATGAAGCTGTAGAGAAGGGTGATAAACCTTGTTTTGAAACCCCAGCCAAGAAATGGCCCAAAAATAAAACACAAGTTAACATTGACAGCTTTGATAGAGAAGTCATTCGTAGGGTAGAATTTAATTTTCATATAAATGATAAAAAAAATTAAAAGGAAGTAGTTTTTTTCTTAACACAATGATTATCAAATCTCAAAAATGACTTTTGGATGATATTGCATTCTAAAATAGCAAGTCAGAACACTGTTATCAATATATTTGTCTACAAATTAAAACAAGAATCTATAAGAAACAGTCCTAGTCAAAGATAAAGGATAACCTAAGGAAACGAGTAACCTTCCGTTTATCAGTCCAGAACTCGGTTACACTTCAGCGTTAGCAAATTCAGGACTGCATCATGGAACAAACCTTTTGATCCCAGTAGGTGGGAAGGGGTTTGTTATGGTGAAGAGGGGGAAGGAGCTAGGGTGGGGGTGCATGAGTCCCCTTCCCTAAATGCAAACTCATCTTAGATGCACTATGATCCTAGTGTTCATAAAATAAATGTTTATATTAGATGTTAAAAATTCCATAAGCTGTTCTGCATTCAGGTATTATTACCATAAAAATAAGTGTTTCACAAATTAAAATAATTCATTAAATAATTAAAATTAAAAATTATAGACTACAAAAATGGAATTTTAAAAAAGAAGAAAATTTAACACGGTAACATTTACTAATAAATATACATTTATTTCAACAACAAAAAAAAAATTGAAACTCCTCCAGGTTGGATCTGGTTTACAAAATGAAAATACAAATATTTTTTTTCTATAGCAAAAATTGCTATTAACAACAGTTTCATATTTCACATATATTTATTTATTTTGCTAAATAAAATTCGACCTAGTGAAATCATTTTTAAAAATGATGAAAAAATTCACGCAAAAGAAATATTAAAATTAGTTTTTTAAATGTCTACTAAGTTACTAAAAAAGAATAGAATCGGTTCTGGATTTCTCAAGTATCACTAAATGATTTTTTCCGAATTCCTAAATGATGTTATTAATATTATAAACCATTGCAGGAAAAAAAGGGGGGATTAAAATATAAAATAAAATAAATTTTTCAATTCACTATTATGAAAAATACAGATATAATATTGTGCGAAACAAATTAGAAACCTGGATAAGGAAGTAATCATAGATTGACACTATAGAACAAAGTATGTTAAAATATGAATAAAACAATTTCATTAACACTATGCATTTGATGCTGAACGTAACAAATTCATAGGTACTTCACAAGTATGAAGTTAACTTAACAATCGAGACCAAAGAACAGTCCATACATATCAAGTTGTTAAGTCCAGGTATAAACAATTGCTATTGTTGAACGAGAAATTTATATTATAAATATGAATTCAGAATAGAACAATACAGTTTGGTTTTTATTTGGAAAGAATAATAATATTCCATCATTGCATTATAGAGGCCTACAGTAAAAGTTAAAAAAAAATAATAATATAAAAAAAATGACAAAACATTTTGGAAATAATAAAGCAGTGGAAAATAAATAAATGAGAGAAGATAAAAGGTTCAATTTCCTTTTTGAAATTCCAATAGTTACTTAAAATCTAAAACAACAATTTTGATAAAAATAGCAGTAATTAATAAATTTATCATAACATCAAGGCTACCTAACAGGGTGACCAACAATTAGAAATTGTTTATTTGGTTTTATCTTTATTCAGCTATTCTGAATTCTAACAATATTAAGTTTTATCTTCTCAGTTTTTTTTTTTTTTAAATCAATAATATGCCTTCTGTTGAAAAAAATTTCAGATCATAAATAAATATATGAGACTAAACGTAAAATTTGCCTTTCATGTAAATCTGATAATAGACATCTCCGTGGGGGTACACAAACTAGCATTACACGAGGACGTTTCAATGCCACCAATACTGGGTTGTTACAAAAGTTTTTTTTTTCTTTTTCTTTCCCTCTTCTCTGAGACTATCCTCACCAATTCATTGCTGGCATTAAAGGCTCCATTATCAATGAGAGTTCTCTGATGAAAATAAATCAATATGAGAAGATGGTTGGGAATATGGTCTGTGAAAAACATAAAGAAGTTAAACTTATTTAATTAGAGCCAACATTTCATCGGCCAGTATTTCCAACCTTTATCGGACTAAGAACAAAAAAACAAAATGACAACCATAATGAATAGAAGAAAATACAGAATAACTAGAAAAAATAAAAGACAATATAGATACATAAATTGTGTTGGAAGTACCAAATAATATCTACATTAATTAATCTATATTTATGCACATATTATCTACATTCATGTATCAATATTATTTGTTGTTTTTGTCTTTTCTAATTATTCTATATTTCCTTCTATTCACTATGGTTTTCATCTTGTTTTTTGTTCTTAGTCATGATGAAGTTCTGAAATTCTGGAAGAAACATTGGCACTAAATAAATAAGTTTGTATTTGTGTTCTTCACGCACCCTTGCACATCTTCTCAGGTGGTTCAATGATAGATTCAGGTTCAGGTGGTTAAAATTCTAGGAACAACAGTCTTTAAGATGAGCTTTCATATCTGGTTGAATTATGAGGCTGTTATGCACCCTGAATTCATTCCAGATATCTGAGTTTTTGACAACAAGCTTTGTTGTGAACAACTCAAAAGAGTATGTGAAGTTATAAAAGAGAAGTACCCTCTGTGCTTTGGACAATCGGAATAAAACCTCTTTTCACAAAATAATTCTCTCATTATTCAGGCTGAGGATGGGTACCACCATCAAATTGAACTTCTGACAGAAAGATTAAAGTGATTAACATCTATGGTAGGTATTATGAAGAATAATTTTTATGTTTAGATTTTATACTAATATTTAAATAAAACTTATTTGTTCACAAAGACTTTTTTAACAACTGATTTTTAAAGGTTTATATAGCCTAATTGTTAGTATGCAAACGGACACTATTATTATTTTAAACATAAATTATATTATTAATTGTGTTTAACTAAATTCCAAGTTAAAAATAAATATATAAAATTATCAATAGTGTGTTATATAATTTATCTTTTTTCTTTAAATTAAAGTGTGGGCAGGTGCCAGGTTTTTATTTTCAAATCAGTTTCCTGGTAATTTTAATTGTGGAGTTGAGTGCTTTTGTTAGAAGATATTCAATGTGATTCTTAAAAGAATTAATTATTATAGTAAATGAATATCTGAAAATTTGGAGGAAAAACAAAAAAACAAACACGGACACCATTGAACTGATATGGCAAAATAATTATCAAAATGACCAATTCTGATAAAAACAAAATTAAATAATTAAAAATACAAAAATCACTTTAACCCGAGGTAAGGAGTCTTAAAAGTTTCACAAATGTAATTTTATTTTTCTGCCTAAATAATGGAAATAAATTTGTTATTGCAGGCCACCCTGTCACTTGAATATGAAACGTTAATCTATTATTATTAACAACCCTTCCTACAACATAAGACCTAACTCATGTCAGTTATAGTCGGGTAAAACATCTCAAATCAGCATTAAAAATATTATACAAACAATATTATAGGGATATATATTATTTTTAACTTGAGAAATATCAAAATTAAAAGAATAATAATGATAAATATAAAACAACAAACTAACCTGCTTCCTACTGCGAAAGTTCGTTCTATTGTCCCTTGCACGTTGAAGGTAAGGGGCCTTTTCTTCAGATGGTAGAGCACGCCACTTCTTTAAAATTTGCTTGAAACGCTCATTCCAACCTAAATATTCATAGAAAAACATAGTTTTTATAAAATAAATTAATATAAGGAAAATATAACCCATCAATATATAGCAGGTCTAATTTAATTTGTAATTTTTGAACATGAAACCCGCCTAGGAGATATTTCATAATTTTTTTTTCATAACTTGCCATACTTCACAATAAAATTATTTCATCATAGGTGCCTAAATAAGGCAATTGAAAAAATAATACAAGATAATTCCTAGAACAATTTATCTAGAAGTTGGCAGTCAAACTGATAAAAATTAATTCAAAAATAAAATAAATTAATAGTAATCTACAACTGAATCCAAAATAAATTTAATTTTTAGGTTAACTGATTATTAACTGATTTAACTTGAATTATTAATTAACTGATTGTTGTATTAATTTAGAATATTTAATATGAATAAGAAAAATATCAAATAATAAATTTTAAAAATCTTACTCGGATATTCTTTCTTCCACTCTGGATGATTGATGTTGGCATACAGAACAGGAGATATGGTTGCGTCTCTCCCGAGTGATTCATCAGCTTCCATTTTTAATGATGTTGTCCTATTATAAGAGCCACAATCATCCCACGAACTTTCTGGACTGAACTGCGGGCTACTAGAAAAAATAAAGAATTACCAACTTATCTAACAAAACTAAGTCAAGTAAAATTCAGCATTCAGAGGCCACCAATATTCTCACGCACTTTGTGCAGAACAACAGACAATAACGAAATCGGTCAAATTTTTTTTTTTTTAAATTTAGAGAATATGCCACCACCAAGAATAGGCGATTATAAAAAAAAAAAAAATAAATAAATAAAAATAGACAGCCTTTGTATTCATCATTATAAAATGACTACGTATTTACAAACCCCACATCCAACCAGTCCCTATGAAGTTGTTACGACATAGTTCTACAGCATATGTTTAATATCACTAAAATTTAATAATCTTGAAATATCAAAAATTTACTCACTTGCTATACTCTGAATTGTATGGAGAAGCTGATGGATACTGGAGTGGAGAAGAAGCCAAACCGGCAGGTGTACTTTTGGCAACTATTAAAATTAAAAAATAATTTGTTAGAAATGAGACCTATTTGAAAAAAAAAAATAAATATTATTTTTTTTTTGAACTGCCAGCACAAAACAACAATTATTGAGATTTATTTAAATATATAATATCTATCTAACTAATTTTTCTAGCTGAAAGCCTAAGTACCTTCTTTCTCAGTACAAAAGATCAGCAATAATATAATAATAATACTCAACATATAAAATATATAATAATTACTTGAAATATAAAGATCATTACCAGGATGTTGTTGCTGAGGAGAAGCTTGATTGTGATGTCCCTGATTTCGACCCTCGTCCGTAAGAACTCCTTTGAAAATTTCTTCAACATCTTTGGAGTCCATGTTTGGAAGACCTGTTTCCCTAACCATAGATTCTATATTAAAATGAGGTCCAAGAATATCACATAGTTCGTCTTTTTGGCTCCCGCTACCTTCGTGTCCACTCTCTGAAAATAAAAAAATTATTAATAAAATCTTATATAAATATTAACATAAGTAGAGATTACAAAATTGAAATAAGTGCTATGATTGTTGAGTGTATTATAATCGGGTCGAATTTTCAATGATCAGTTTTTAACAGATCGATCCATTGTAGAGCCCTTCAGTCCAAAAAATGTGTTTTAGGTCATTGTGTGTGACAGGATTATCTCTTGAACAGTTTGGTTGTTTAATGTTTTGTTTAGAGACAGAGACCTAGTGTCCAATAGACAAAATATATGTTGTTCTCTAGACTGTAGAGCTGAAACTTAGTTGAAGTCTTTTACTTAAAGGCCATTAACTTAAATAGCATAAATCTTCAAGAAAAAACAGTCTCACGAATTTTCAATCCAGCAGATGAAAAAAAAAGTTTTGAGATGGTTTATAAGACAAAAAGTAAGAATTGTATCATGGTTTTTTACATGGATTTAACCTGGCATAAGTGACAGTTAATCTCAAAGAATTGAAACTGGCATTATTAAGACTCTTACTATGTAGTGGCATAATAATAATTAGTTATTCATATACATTTTATATACAATAATAAATTGTCGGTGGTCAATTTTAAGTAGGCTGAACATTATACAGTGTAACCTGTATAACTGGAGTCTAAAGGGTTACAGGGATTTCATCACTTAAAAGGGATTTATATATCCACGTTTCTTATAGAACGTAATTAAAGAAATCATTATGACCAGAAAGATCCGGTTTTAAACTGTGTCTGCTGCCGGAATGAAGATTTTTTATATTAAACTTGTCAAAAAATCATTTTTCTCATAACTTTGTAGTTATAACTCTGAATTAATAGCATCAGACTCTTGAAGTTTCATCAAACATTTTACAAGAAATAAGAGGTTCTTGGCAATATAGATATCTCGAACTGTATATACAGAAAAAAAATTATTATATCAATCACAATCATCATAAATCCTTTTTCTTTTGTAGTAAATGAAGAGAAAAAAAATTATCTAGATGAAGGTAATAGATAAAAATAGGTATTATTTTAACATGAAATATAAACAAAGCTGAAAAATATAAATAATGTACCTGACATTAGATTTTCTGATTTGATACTATCTGCACTTTCATTCATGATTGTGTTGACTAGATCATTATGAAGAAGATTTTCAGGGAGATGAAGAATGTCCTTCAACGTCTCACCATCACTTCCTTCTTCTTCCTAAAGAGATAAATAAAATCAGTAGAATAAAAATGCTATGGATATAAAATCACTATATCATAAAAACATATAGTCAATACTACCAATTTAATTAATAATTAAATTTAACTACTGATAAAATAATGTATTACAATTACTAAATAATTCTCACTTTAACATCATAAAAAATTAAATACTACAGTATGACTGCCTGTTATAAAAAATGTGGAAGGATACAATCCTTTAACTTTAGGCAGTGTTTAAAATTGTTTTTGTTATAGCTATTTAAAAAATAATCATTTTAAAATTAGGAGGAAAAACCGATTAACATAATTTTGTTAGCAAATTTATGCAAACCTGCAATTTTTTAAAAAGTAAAATGATACTAGTGTAACTTTCTATATCAAAATTTAAAACATTTTTTCATCTTTATCAAATAAAAATTTATTTGTATGACAAGGAATTTATTAAACTTTATTTGACTGGGGCACAGGATGATTGGAATGACTACTTTGTTGGGACCTTTTCCATGGAAAGAGATTAAAATAACAAAAAAAGTGCAAAACTTTACAACTTTTTTGGGATCAAACACTAATTAGTCATGGCCGAACAGTCATCGTTTGTACTATCTATGCTGCAAGGACATAGCTCAGCCAATTTGTGACAAATAGGTCTGGTCAGTCATAAAACTTGTCTTATATCCTTGAAAAGAGGACAGCCATGTAAGTGGCCGAAGGTTACGTGGCCGATACCCTACATGGAGTGAGGGTCATCTCTCACTCTGATTCTAAGGAAATGAGCAATGATGTTATTGAATACTAAAGTAAACTTTGTCTAATAGAGTAGATGAAGTGGGACTGGAGCACAATCCTCCAAAGACCACGGTCATCTCTAAAGATTTTATCTTAGTTTTTGTTATCTCCTGCAGTACGTAATCCAATTTCATCTCCGAGCTCGAAATTTATTCATAAGAGTAAAAGTGAAGAAGGTTTTTTTATTCCTCAATATAGCAATAAAAACAGCTCTGAAACTACTCTCTTCTAAAGCTTTTATTTCACTCTGATGAAGGCCTCCGATGTGGGACCAGTTAAATTGTCTGCTAACAAGAAATATGCTGGTTTACAGAATTTTGATAGTTAATTTTTCAAAACACTACTCCATGCTAAAATAATCAATAAAAAAAAATAAACAAATAAATTATTCCAGCATTACAGTAATTTAAGAAAATAAATACATCGATAACTGAATGCTTACCTCAAAAGTGCAACATTAACAATACCATGCTCTATATTAAAAATTAATATTAAGATATAAAGTTTAATAGTTCACCTATTATAAAATAGGCGAAGAAAATCTGAAATATGTTCTTCACAACTATTGTCGAACTGTTGGGTTCACTTTAAGAAATTAACATTATTTTTATTATTTTTTTATTTCAATACCTTTATCGTTATTTTAGCAGAAGAAGAACTGTTCGTGACTTCTCTCCTTTTATCGCTAACATTTTCTTGGTTAGAGCTCTCTTCCTCGACAACCTTTAATGGATGTTAAGTTAGTGCAAAACATAAAGCACACAGGCTACATACATCTAGGACATGTGTTATTACAACATATAAAGGATATACAATTGATTTTTATAATATACTACAAAAAATATAACACATAAAATACAATACATAAAATTGCAAAAAAGTTTCATCAAAAGGACAAACAAGAACAACATAGATAGTGATTATACGGAAAATTTAATTTAAAAAATCACTGAAGGGAGTATATAATCAAATGATAATATTATAAAAATGAACTTACAACATGCAACACATTTCATGCAAATCACATTTAAAAATAAATAACTAGGAATGTTTAAATGATGGCTTGTGAAAAACATTTCATACACTCAAAAGTCATCATTACTAAAATAATACGATTCAACTTTTTAAATTATTTTAATACAGATAAAAACATTTGAGAAATTAACTTGATAGAGATTCCTTTAACATTACATAAAGAAGTACTGTTAGAAGTAGAATTACTGATAAAAATTTAAGACAAGAGAATATTTAACCCTAAAACACAATATTTTTATTGGTTGTTATAACTATTTCAAAACTGGAAAACATCTATATTTTGAATTTCTTTATTTTAATAAAATATTATACATATCACAATAGACCCTTTTGTAGTTTAAGGTATGTAAGTTGAGGATTGGATAGAGTGAGCAAATTTGAATTTGCAAATTATTTAATTCAGGTAGGCTATTGATTTTATCCCTCTGTTTCAACTGGTGATTTAAAAAACTGAACATTTAGACCATATTAATTATATATCAAAGAGGAACGATCAGTAACATGTTAGAGAAACATAAGTTTAATCCATCGACAACAATATGTCTATTAGATTTAAAAATTAATTCATAGTGAATACAATCAATGTATTTTGTATTGTATGCTAATCTATTCATGTATACATCCCTGAGATATATTAAGAAGGAAATGAAAACATATTACCCTTAAACATCACTACAGTTTAAATATAACTCAATAGAGAAAGAATAAGTCAGTAAATGTACCCTTGAGTAATGTCGTAGATTAGAAGGAAGAATAGAGACAACATGTATCTTTGAAACATAAATATGAAGTTCTAGGGCTAACAAGTGACTTATTTCAACATACTTCAAGAGATTTATTGTTATAATTTTAGAAAACACATAAAAATGATAATTGAGAAACATAAAACAAAAGACGAACAAAAAAAAAAAAAAAAAATAGGAAGATTTTAAACTACAATGTATTTAACATTCACGTTAACATATACTATGCTATTAAGGCCACCAATATGTTAAAAATGGGCAGAACAGTACGAATAACAATGGTGCAACAATGAATAAGCTTTGAGCCAGACGATATTTGTGCAAAATATTTGACCTACCGATGAATAAACTTACCCTTAATTTTCCTTCATCTGATTCATCCCCAGTGCTCTCTAATTCTTGAGAAGTTTCCTTGGTCGTATCGAGTAATTCTTTGCCAAAGAAAGCTTCCTAAAAAAACAAAAACAAATATATTTAAACACTTGTTAGGACATAAGTGCATCTGCATGCATAGAAATATATAGAACCACAAAAGAAAAGAGTTTTAAAGAAAATTTATGTCTAACTCATCAGGAATTTCCTGGTGTTGAAACTCCTAAGCCCAGGATAGACCAATGACACTTTTATCTCTCCTAAGAGATTGTTTGATAAAGCTTTTGGTGTCAGATTATTTCAAATTTGGTTTTCATCTTCCTAACGTCAGGTTCTTAAGGGACTTTCATAGGTTGTGAATTTCCATTCACTCATACAACATGGATTACTCATACATGCCATCTGATTTTTCATTGTAGTGGCTACTTAAGAGTCATCAACGACCTTAGGAAACCCAAGATTAACCTCTTCTAGGGTCGGTTTTAAACAGAACTTTTCTTCCAAGCATTACTGTATTTTTCTCTTAAACTGATGAAGTAGCTATAATTCTGAGCTTTATGAGCAGACAGATCAAAAATGTTATAAAAATATGCTTACTTTTTTTGTTTTTTTTTTAGGATATTAAGTAATATTCTAATTCTGAACCAAAAATAACTCCTGTTTGTAGCCCAGATACTTTTCTATTTTTCAGATAATATATTTTATGGTTCACTTTATCTTTATATATTCTTGGAAGAGCCTAAGTAATTACTGTTAAAATTCAAAGAAATAATAGGGGTATTCATAATCTTTAGTTTAACATATTAAAGTGTGTTAAACGGAAAAAGTTATGTTAAATGAAGAAATCTTTCCTTCTTTTATTACCATGTTAAAACAATATAACATATAATATGGTAGAGAGTCTGTTACTAGGTCTGTTAAATGGAGAATGACGTCATGCAACAGACCAGCTGAGCTTGTCACGGTTTTATTTGTTGTTGTATTAGGTTACTTACTCGCAGTTTGTGCTTTGTTTTGTTTTTTTCTTTTGTCTTGTGTTTTTGACTTTTTAAAAAAGATAATCAGTAGCCAAACTTTTATACTTCTACTTCTCACTTATTTTAGGAATGTTGTAATAAATTACTTTCATTGAAATTTAGAAGTAAACAATAACAGAAAGTTTTGGAAGGAAAGGTTACTAAACAAGTTGCTCAGAAAATCCGCTAGAAGCTCTTATGCATTATCATTTGATATGACTTTAAATAGGGCTGCTCACAATGCTATACTTATAACATTTAACATGGTAAAACATTTTATATTTAACAAAGTATCATGAATACCCCTTTCAGGTGTAGCAATTCACATTTGCTTAGTTCTCTTAAGCTCTTGTAATATCCTCAAAATCTAATAATGCCTCTTCAGTTTTGTTTTTTTAACCTTTCATCATAGAATGTCATCTATTAAACCTATTAATATCATCATTCAGTAGATAAAATCCGGTTCAAAAAAATGTTTTTTTAAATATACCTGAAGGTGTCGTGGATAACTTTCGGCAATTTTGCTTTTCTTCTTCGGAACTCTAGGTTTTCTCCTGGGTTTTTCTTCAGGATATAGATGCTCATCATCTTCTTTGAATCTAGAGCTCCTCATTTTGACAGTAGTGAAACCGCCAATGCCTAAAAGATAGAAAAAAATTAGAAACATGAACTTAAATATCAGGATTTATACATCAAAACGAAGATTAGGAATACGAACCAAGCCTTTGAAGATTTCTTTTTTTAATTCTTTTCAGGACAACGACTCCACATTCTCTAGTATATAATGTAAAGCCTTCAGGAGGACTTGGAATCGGACCTTTTTCCTTAGAGCCCCAAATCATACCATCCTTATAGACAGCATTTTTCTCTTCATTTTCCATATCTATAAAAATTTGAGTAACATTCCAAATTAAAGAAAAATTTAAACATTACAATACTAAGTTATATAATAAAAATTCTTGAGGTAGAAAATATCATTGAACATAAACAGTCAAAAAGAAAAACTCCGACGTTGAACCAATTGTCAGTATAGTTCTACAACTAAACATTAAAGCTATTCACAGATGAGGAAGAACCTTTCAGATGATAACTTTAAGAATCAATACAGTTAAACGAGGGTCCCGAAGTCTTGCGATAACTAATTAATTTCTTCATAAATCCGTAGAAAAAAATATTAAGTCTAAGAAATGTAACAGGTGTCTACCAGAAAAATAAATTAATTATTTATATGTATTTATTATATTCCAAAAATTTATCAATATAAAATAGTCTCGGGATTGATGAGAGGTACTTTTCATGAGTAGGGCAGTGAGCCTTATAAATAAAAAAAAAAAAAAGGAAACGGTGTGAACAATCAAGATACTCTTATCAAATCATATTTTATTTATTTCCCACAACAAAAAAGAAGAAATAATTATTGCATAAAAAAATAAATAAGAACAGTAATGAATGCTAGTTACCATCTACTAAGTCGACTGATGGATCGTGCCTCCTAAACCCTGGTCTCTTACGCCTCACTGGTTGGTTTCCATTATCCATCGAAAGAGTTTTGATTAATTGCAGCCCAGTTTCAGATAAGCAAACACCGTCTACATAGTAGTCAGTAGCTTTGCTCTCTAAAAATAAAATAATTTGTGAAAAAAAAAATGTATTTGAAAATTAACACAATTAACACATTGATGAGAACTTAGTTAAGGAATGACAGTGTTCTATATTTCTGTTCTTAACTAGTGACAGGTATTTCGAATCAATGTTCAAATTAAAAAAAAATAAAAATAATAATAATAACCTTATAGCTATTTTTTAATTTAATTATTATCAATTAGCAAAAACAAAGCTATATATAATTTCAGTAAAACTTATAATAGAGTTATAATAAACTCTCCAAGGACCCACACAGAAAGAGCGCTAATACTGGAAAAACACTATAACCAATAAATTTTATAAAACTACTGAAATGAATTTGTAAAATTTATTTACTACTCAAGTAAACAAAAGCTGTGAAATCTATGTTATCGATAGTCTTGGTTATAATACTATAAAAAATGAATTAATTTGTTTTGTCTTCTCTGCAAAAACATTTAGAAGAATATGAACAGCGGTGCTAATCATCTATAGTGCCTTCAAAACATCGTTGACTGATTAAGTTTCGTTCTCTTCATATTTTAACTCTCTTAATACATAATGATACTTATAACGGTTTAATAGGTTTTTGATAAAAGTTCATTTGAAACAGATTTATTTAACTCTTAAATAAAATTTTTTTTACAAAAAAATATTTTTGTGAACTGGTTTTTAAAATGTGAAAGCAAAGTAAATAAAGAAAAAATTGTATCTATATCCATAAAACTAAAAATCTTTTAATTCATCGAAACATCTTATCTAAACAAGAGAAAATTCTACAGAATCAGGTTTATTAAATCTATCAGACTGTTACTTTTTACTCCTACTTTATTTACAACACTAAGTCAACCTATATCATATTAAGAAAAAAAGTTTTATGAAAAATAAATTTTCATAAGACTGGGTATTAGCTGGGTAATCACTATTAAAGGGATTTTTATAACAATTAAAGTATATTAATTGAAGGCTTGAAAATGGTTTAACTATTACAGATTACCAAGACTTTCTCACAAATTCAAATTGTTTAAAGAGGTTCACCTGTATTAATTTCAGGCGATGGAGCCCTTGATGGTGTTGTTGCTGGTAACACCAAAGCGGCATTATTTGGTCTACAGAGGATACAAGTATAACCTTGCGCACAGCACGCTTCTGCTTCATTTTCATTAGATATTGTATCACAGAGGCAATGTAACCACCTAAAAACATATTACAATGAAAAAAACACCAATATAGTTTAAATAAAATCAAAAGAAGGACAAATTAATGAGGAGTTAACACAGGAAAAAATTATGATACAATACAAAAATAAACCTTTTAATATTTATTTATCTTAAAGCATACCTATCACAGTGAATACATTTTATTATGAGATCACCGTCTGTATAAAGCTCTAGGCAAGCAGGACAAACAGTTCTTGAAGCACAAGGCCCGCACTGGGTAAAGTTCGACTGCCATGTCGAATTGGGACCAGGGTTGTTGGATCCACATGTCTGGCAATGGGCACACCTAGAAGAAGATAAACAAATAACAATATCGTAAAAGTGGGTCACCTTTCACTACATTATGAACTTTTTTTGATATTCTCCATTTTTTAACTACTTACAGAAGTCAGAAAAATTTGAAACTTAAGCTAGGTAGCCATCAGGGGTTGGCAAAAAGGACCGCTAGGCCCACTTACTGGACTTCTTCCCCCCACCATATACCAATACCAGTACCAGTACTTCAGTAAGCATATATCATAAACCTAATATTTATTTTTAAACTGAAATTTGCAACAACCAATTGAAAGGTGAACTTTGCCTCTAAATAATACATAATTAATAGCGTATTTAAATAGATATAAGTTAGTTTACCCCATCTCCTAAAGATAAACTCTTTTTCATAATATGTAAGAGGATAAAGTAACTTACCACTTGCATTTCCAGACACCAGTAGGTACAGAACCAAGTGGTGGGTCCATGCAATAGATGTGGTAAGAAATGTCACAATCGTCACATAGTATCAACCTCCCTTCGTCATTTCGTTGACCACAGCCTTCACACACTGTACAATCAAGGCATCTCCAGCCGCGCTGAAGCATCACTTTGGTAACCTGAAAGATTATTAATATTTCATAAAGATTCACTCTGTGAATTTCAAATTTCATATAAGTTATAAATAATTTGTTGAATTGCTTAGTGACTTTCCTACTTATACTAGGTAAGTTTTGACCACAGACGCCAGTGTACCAGATCATTTATTCTGAGCACAATAGCCATGTTTCTCAATAGACCAAAACAACTTCAAAGATTTTGGATGAAACCTGACTAAAACCTTCCTCTAAAAGCCATTTACCTTATCACCTATATTATGTTTCAAAAAAAGGCATGGAAAAAAGTTATGATGAATTAAAAATTATATACAATCACTTAAAATATAATTAAATTCTCAACAAAATAAAAAAAATTATCAAATTGGACCATTTCTACCAAAGATGTGACATATTAGACTTTTTTTATTATTTATTTATTTTTTTTATTGAAAGTTTATAAGTTAACCATATTTGATGATTGTAGGAAGATGCTTTGAGTGGTGGTCAAGAAACAAAAAAATAGCAGGAAAACTATTTATTAGTAACTGATTAATTGACTAAAAAAGAAAAAAAATTGAAATAATAGCGAAGATGAAAATATTCCAAAATAGGTTTATTAATACAAATGCTTAATACCAGAAAGCTAAAGATTTTAGCAAAATAAGTATCCAATAGAGTGAAAAAAAATAAAAAGTTCATAGAAAGAATGAATTAAATCACAAACAATTTAAATGGAGAAGATTGATTTATAATGTTTTAGTTTTAATTAAAAAAATTAAATTTCACAATTTAATAGTTTTGAAAAATTTCTTTTAAACCTTTAAAAATTGCTGGATATAATTCGTTCTTTCTTACTAAAATGAAATGGTCAATTTGTTTTTTGAAATAAAATTTTGATTTTTGATCAAAGGATGAAAAAAAATTAACTACAGCTAACATAAGATTGCTGGAAACAATTTCAACATTTGATAGTACTTTTCAATTTTTAGAAATCATCAAAACCAGAAAATAGTCAAAAGTTTAAAAAAAGTATACAATTATACTGGAAATTTCAGAGCAAGGTGCATTGGAAAAGAACTGGGGAAGGAAAATCAACAAGACCCTAAAAAATAGAGCCAATGTTATGACCCAGGGAAAATCAAATCAAAATACCGAAAGTTGTAGTGGTTAGGGGAGGTGAAACACCCTATGTAAGGAAATATATTGGAGGAGGGGAATTGTTATCGTTAGCAAAATAATTATGATTTTGTGCAATTGGAACGTTATGTTAAATATGGGATAATGTAATGTTTATATTAGAAGTTAAAATTGAATTTATTACATGAACATTAAAACTAAACTTTCAACCTATATTATAAATTGCTCTATATTGTAAATATAACAAATAGGAACAAGGCATAATTAACAACTGTTCATTTAGTGGCATAATTTTGATTGATTAATATAAGTAAAAAATATTTTACAATAAAATCTGAAGAAAAACAAAATAATACCTACTTTTGAGTCAATAGCTATTAAAATTAATGAATGAATTTCGCAGGAATGAAAAAAAAAATTATTACCTTAACGGATACACAGTAGGGATGATAGGACTGCCCACACTGTGCACAAGCTATAAGGCATGCCTCCTGGTCTTGCCCTAAAGCACCACACATAACACAAACATCTTGGCTTAACACATATTTGTCACGAGACGATACAAGAACCAACTTATTCTCGAGTCCTGGTTCGTCTTCAGGTTTGGTATTAGAATCCATTAAAGGTCTCTGCAAATATTTAAAAAATAACAATATTCCGAATAACCCACACAATAATTTATATATAATATCTTATACCATATTTAGTTCCATATAATAATTTCTTACTATGTATTCATAAAGGATTTGCTTCACTATAATTAGAATAACCATGGTCAGTATTAAAAAAAAAAAAAAATAAGTTGAGTAGTTGACTTACACAACTTAATTATAACAATGTATAAATTAGCTGCTTTGTTTATATTCAGCTGATTACTTATTTATAAAGTTTAAAAAGATAAAATAAAAAAAAATCAAATAATTTCTAAGACGTCATAATTTTGAAATAATAAAATAAATAAATACAATTTATAAAATTGAAACAAAAAAAGTATCATTTTTCCACCAAATATTTAGATGGCTAAATAACAACTAAGGTCAAAGGTACTCACTTATCTACAATGGATGATAAATATTTGGCAGTTTGGAACAAGTACTTACAAGTAAACTGTACTCTAAGGTAAGGTTTAATAATTATATATTTTTTTTAAATATATGTCTCACTCTTATATACATGCATCTAAATATGAAATTTAATAATGCACATGAAACTCTTCAGGGGGGAAAAAACATGCTTTCATAAGGGTGTTTATCTACTTTGAATCTTGTTTGAATCCAAATCAAATTATTTTTTCAACACTTTATGATTTAAGTGCAGCATACCTGAATATCCCTTTGCAATGAATCCTATTTTAAAAATGGTACAAAAATTACTAAACTATAGAAATTTTTTTTTAACCTCAAAACAGATATAAATAAAGTTTAAAAAGTAATATAGTACTATTAATAATAAAACGTCACGTTCAAGCATTTAGCAGATTATAATTTATTTTATATATTTGAAATAAGCTAATGTAATATATAAATATCAAATGATGAGTTAAATATAAAATTCATAATAAAAATAAAAAATAAATAGGGTATTATCACCCAATTTCAATTAACTTTTTACCTCTGAGATAGATTTCTCAAAAATGGGTATTAGTTTAAGCATTGGCAGGTATGTATTGGAAAAACGATACTTTTAAGTTTATGAGGGGCTGATTTTTGGTTGGGCTATCAGTAGCACTGCTACTAACCTTTTTGTGAAATAAAATTGTAATTTAAAACTTCTAAGGTATTTTTAATCACTGAATGAAACTAACAGTTTTATTGCTTATCACTTGACCAAATCCCTTTAAACATCTTTAAATGTTAAATTATTTTAAATTATACATAAGAAACACACATGTTCCATTTCCATTTAAAACATTTCCGATATTTCTATTTGTAATTTAAAAGTGTTAAGTAACAAAATCAGAAAGCTTATTAAAGAAGTACTAAGACTTATTAAAGCATGTTTGATGCGGTTAGTTGAAACAATAGTTTTTGTAACAAGAAAAATAAATAATATAATACTTATAGCAATGAAAAACTTGTTATAAATATAAAAATTGTTTTGTTTTAAATTTTATAAATATTGATAGGTTAATCTAAAAAACAATATAAGTTAATTTAAAATGCAATAAACCATATACAAAATAACTAAACTAATTAAAATTTGATTAAAATCAGAAAAAGCTGAGATTTTATACAATTGTATAATTAATTACCACATTGACAAATAATACTGAATGGTTTAAAAATCAACTCAAACCACGAAATAACTCATTCTTTTTATTTTGTGAATTCCATTTAAAGACACAACTTTTTTCCTTTTCTACAATTTTTAAAAGATTCTTTCAGTTTTTAAACAACAAAAAATTATAATGTAAATTGAAATGTCTTCTACTGGTTGTTTATGTTATAAAAATCTTATGATTGCTGGTTTTTTCCGCAATAATGTTCTTTATAAAATTTGTTTTTTTTAAGTAACTAATAATTACACTTTTTTCAAAAACACAAAATTTTGTTTGACCTTATTCTTCCTCAAAAATCCTACTCATTATTATTGATAATTTTTAAAAAAAGTAAAATTGGATATTTATGAAATGTTTATTACATCTGAGGTAATTAGTTTTAAAACTGGCTTTTTTTTTTTATTATTTAATTTTATTAAATTATTATATTTTACTTTGTTTAACAATTTTCAATGTACTAGATCACCTAGTAAAATCTCATGTGTGTATATATCTGGTGCATCAGTATCTTCTGGTGCATTGTAGAAAATGAATTGAGCCAATTTTGAAAATTATCATAGAATATATGAGAGTTATGTTAGCAAAAATTCCAGTCTCTAGAAATAATCAACCGTACATAAGTTGGAAATTTGAAATAAAATCTTTATCCGCTCACTTCTTACAGACATGCTAACAGAGAAACATAATAATTGAATATCCTTATGAACCCATTGAAATACTTAAAATACAAATTAAATATATATTCTTAGATCAGTAATATAAAATGTTACAATATGGTTTACCTGTAAGCCAAGCCCGGGGACGCCGAATATTCCCCTCATTTTCGTTTTAGCGCCTCGCTTCCTACCAAAGTCAGCATATCGAGGTCTCTTTTGAAAGTGAGATAGTGCTATAGAAGACATTTTCCCACTTCCTTTAGGCCGACCAGGGCCTAACCCGAGCTTTTTCTTTGCTATTTTAGAGGCATAGAATGGTTTTCCTTTGCCTAAGCCAACACCAGATGGTCGAAATGGAGGGTCGTCAGACTGAAAAGCAGAATAAATAATTTAAATTAAATATAAAATAGGATAGATTCATTTTATATTAACATAACGATAATGTATTAATACCAGACACCAATTTTTTTTTTTTGTCAGTTATAAATTTGATTTGACCAATGGAACCCCATAATTAACTTCAATAAAATACTACTCTACTATTTTTTCTTCAAAATTTTCATAACAAGTGATGTAAAACTGCTTTATTCATTTATTTATTTTTTGTTCTGTTTATACACTTATCCCACTAAAAAATAGCAAATTATTTTAGAAATAACACTTGATTCAACACATAGATTTTGAAACATTAATTGAGATACTACTGAAAAGTAATAAAAAAAGTAAAAGAACTAAAAAAAAAAAATCAATGTAAGTCAAGTAACTCAATTGTTAGGAGGAAAAATTGATTAATAGGCAAATTTCTGGTAAATCAGTCAGGGGACTAATACTTTTGTAGATTCTACAGAATTGATAAAGTGTGTATTTAGCGTAATCGAGAAATTATGTGATTATTGGTGTTCTGTAAAAAGAGCGAATTCAACACACTGGGTATTTTTGTACTTCTTAATTTTTACTGAAATAGTTATTGAAACTAATTAGCATAATTATCTGAAACACAATCAGGAATCTTCTAGATTCTCAGAAATATAAACATACTATACGTTTTTCATCCAAAAACAATTTTTCCAGGCCAAGTAAAGTAAAAACTATACTATTTTGAAAATTGTTAGATTCGCCCTTTTTATAATGTTAGCAGTGCACTAAAGTCGCAGACACTAAATACTGATAATTTTTTTTTTTTTTAAAGTAGCAATGTAAAATAAACTCAGTCAAATTAGAGAATAAATAAATTTATAGAAAGGATATAGAGAAGAGAGAGGAAAAACAACAATTTTAGTTATTTTAATTTCAATTTTTTAAAGGTTGGCTTAGTGGATCACATGGCCAAATTTTCTTTTAAGTGACCATAAAAATGACATTTTTGGTTATTTTTAAATAATGATAACAGAATTTATTAGTTTTGTTATTAAGAATTAGGTGTATCCCTAATCTGATTTTCACACAATTTTATTTCTTTTAAGATGTTTGGGGATGCAGTCAGTGGAGTAGTAATCAACACAAATAAGTAAACCTTGATTTCTTCTTCTCAGATTGAAACTACAGTTAGCAATTAATAAATCAATTTTATTTTTTGGTGAATAAATTTTGTTGATTGCAAATCAATTTCAAAAGTAAGTTATAGAGACTTTTTAATTTTATGATTTCAGCTGTTATAAATAATTAGTATCGAAAAGGTTAAACATAACAGAACAGTTTTACAGAAGACCCCATCGAGTTTTTAGTATTTCACTATAAATCTCCTATATTTCACACAATTCCTGTATCTATTATTTAATGATCTTCCGATTCCTCTAAAATTCATATAAATTAATTGAAAGAAAATGCTGATTAATAAATAATAAATCCCTGAACGTTCAATCAACTCTTTCAAAACTGGTCTTGGGAAGCAAAATTAATAAATTCATTTTTAAATTTTTAGCCATTTCTTTTCACATTTATATAAATATTTCAGAGCAATCATTTTTGAATATTTCAATAAAAAATTCTGAACAAAGATGAGGTTAATAATAAAATT